>NC_134836.1:84806004-85107378 GCF_004210375.1 Tachypleus tridentatus | reverse complement strand
ACCTGTCATGACGTCCTGATATAAAGGCTAATCAAGTGATATCTCTGAAACTATTTGATGCTATTTGTCACTTGGTATGACGATCTGATATAGGGGCCAATCAAGTGATATCTCTGAAACTGTCTGACGTAAAATACGTAACGACAAAAGCTCCAGCACACAATTATATTACCCCAGAAAGTAGTTTTCCTTATGGGTTTCGCAAATGTTTTTAAATCGAACATATTTCGCTGTAATTTGGGATAAGCTATAAAATGATGCGAATTTTTGTATTTAGGTTACCTTGATTTGATCTTTATATCATAACATTATGTCAGATAACAAATGACGCCCCGAATATCAAAACACTTTATGTTAGGAGATTTTCAATATTCCGCGTTACTTCAGAACAAATAAAGAAAATCAGGATTTTTTAATCACCCGGTATACATCTGCATCTTAGTTTGTATGGCAGAGCAACATTTTTGTTTGTACTTGTTTGTGTATAAACTACAATATAAGGGGAATAAGATTTTATAACTTATTATTCAACAAGTTATTTTAGCGGTTGTATTTGTTCAAGGTTAATGTGTGCGTGTATGTGTTTTTCTTATATCTACTGAAGCCACCGAACTGAACCCCTGATTTTAGCGTTGTAAATTCAAAGACTTAACGCTGTCCCAGCGAGGGACTTAGGTAAATTAATTATATTTATTTACGACATAATGCAAACAACAATCTACGGAAAATGAGTACTTTTTAAATTCCGAATGGCAAGAGAAAAGGAACGACTGATTTAACTGGTCTGAAGATTCACATTTGTACCAAATTGTTAGTTACAAGTATGAGCTCCTGTGACATGTGTATAGTTTCAGTATCGGCAGCAGATGACTTTATTTAGTCTCTCCTGCCCATTCCTCAGACAGTGCAAATGAAATATTTCAGATTAAAACGACAGTTTGCACAACTCAGGAAAAATTTCAGAAGCATTTCATGGGATTTAGGCATAGCAGTCCTCACAGTAAGACACCAAACGACTGTAATCTTACATAGCAGGACAAAATATGTTCGATTATACTACTGAAACATTGTACAGAACATCGACAGGTTATTAAGACATCTTTTGAAATCACAGTAACGTCTGTCTACCTGCTAATGGTCATACATCTTCAAATAATCCATGCGCCTCCTGAAAGATAGGTAATACCTGTACCATCAATTGATACTGGTGCCTCCCACGTTTTAATTACCTCCACCAAAGCACTCATGTTTTGAGGATAGCAGACGTTGTATTGCCAATTTAACCTTTCATGACCTTGTCCGGGCTATCTAGGTTACAAACCAGTTTTCACGTAGCGTTTCCATACACCAGAATGACTTGCTACTTCTATGTGCATTTGGCTGATTTCCAACAGTTGAACAGGTTTAACAGTCTTTACTTCATTCCAAACCTCCGCTCATCGCTAGTTGGCACTTTCACACAATTGTACCAAAGAAATAACTAAAATTGAAACGATTGACACAATAGTAAATAATCAAATCTGACGAGGAAGTCTCTCCAGAGCGAATAGCACGAACCAAAAACAAAATGTCGAGCAACCTTCACACAAAACGTGTAAAAGGTGCATATAACCAATAACGTGTAGACTTTTAAAATTAGACTTATATGTAATTTTCCAGATTAAATATCGCCTTCCCACCATTACCAGCAGAGAGTCTAGAGGATTATAACGCTAAAAACCAGGTTCCGATATCTGTCGTGGGTAGAGCACAGATTGCCCATTGTGGATCCTTGCGCTTAACAATAAACAAATAAACTTTTGGCGTTTGAAGTTCTTATTTTATGAACCTAGCATGTATCTATCCCGTGAAACAGAAAATATTGGGACCAAAAAGACAACCCGGAGTCGTCAAGAACTTGTGTTTCTTTTCACCTTAGCAAAGGAAAGAGAAAGTGTCTCTTATTTGCATGCTATAAACATCTAAGAACAACACACATGAGGTATTACGTATTGGAGGGTATGCTTTCTTCCTTAATGAAATGATTTAATGTGTGATGGTTATTTTGCTTTGCTTTGGCTATGTTTAGTATATATATATATATATTCATTTAACCACCCTCATAATGGGACACATGAATAAAAACGGTAGTTTATAAGGTGTATTCCTTTTGTCTGCTGCACGTTTTCAATACATTCAAACGACAGTACAGGTCTTGAATATAGTAGCGCAATCAGAAATACATATATTCAGAGTAGGACTGGGTATACCTTTGTGCATTAACTGTAAATAAGAAGAGCCCACGTTTTGCATCCTGTTGCTGAATGGGGGAAACAAAATTTCACTTCAAACATTGGAGCCGTGGTGCCGGTTATAATAAGAACGACAGATAAATCTTACTATTCGCTTAGAATAGACGACGAGCTAGCGTTTGGTGTTGTTGACTTCAGTCAGCTCAAAATTAGGGACAGTTGGCACAAATATCCCCTTTTGTACCTTTGTGGGAATATCTGAAACAAACGAATATTGAGACAGAGAATAAAATATTAACAGAACTTCGGTTTATATTAAGTCTTGGTTCAGAATGACTACAAATATTCGTCCTACAGAATCTAGGATCTAGAAGGCTTTTCGTTCGCGTTGTTACATCTACGACTACGACATTTTGCTTGCTATTAAAGCAGAGTTGTGTGCTACTTATAAAATAAAGTTTCTATAATAAATTTATGCACGTTTTTTTTTTAATGATGCTAAACTAACCCTAACAATATTAGTTTTAAGCTAGTAATGCACCGATTTGCTTATGGCTCCGTGAGTTTATTGGCTATAAATCTGTAATATCATATGAATCACATACGAAACGTCGTTCGTTATTTTGTACAACTAAACACATTACTCTATAATAAAAAAATAATTTGTACAGGACTCAGGTGTATAACTACTGGCACTTAACATTGATTAAAACCTTTTAAAAACAACTTCGAAAAAGCTGCCATTAAAAGACACTTTTCAACCATGGGCTTTGAAGGTTTTTTGTTTTTCTTATTTCTGAATCGTGGAATGTTTTAAAAACTGGTTGTTTTAGGGTTTTTATTAAATTCAGACATTTGTATTTATTTTGGCTGGCGCGTATTATAAGATTGTGTAATGAACGTAAGGCTTAACACCTGGAATTGCCTTGAAAGTTTAGGTAATAATTTGAACCTACAAAACGAGAGTTAGGTTCAAAATTGATATGTGTGACCTTTACAATGGATGATTGGTTATTAAGTTAGCGATTTTACTAGTTAATTTATCAGTTACTGTCAGACAGTTGGTGAACTTAGTTATGTGAATACTGAGTTGGTGTTTGAACGAAGAATTATAGTAAGCATCGTACATGCGAGACAGCAAATACATGAATTTGTGTTGGCATCAGATGTACACTTTGGTCTATCGGTAAACATAACTAAAGCTAATAAGCAGAAGTTTTAGTTGAATAAATATTTTAGCATTAAGCAGACTGGAATTTTTATTCTTCTTTTTATCGAATTATCCAATAGGAACGGCAACACCTGTAATATAAGTTATAATAAAGTATGTTAGAATGGGACTTGAATGTATAGAAAGGACATTTAACTGCATTAGTATCGTAACGGGTATCCTTGCCTATTGTTATCACTATGACATATATTGGATTTTTGTTTTTCATCTGAGAAATATCATCCCATTTGCCTTTTCTCCCCATAATTTTCATTTCATAAAGGTAATGATGAATTTAAGGTTCATCGTAAGTTCTATTAAACTCGTATATTAGAAAAGGCGTAGGAACATTATGACCAATTACAGCAAATACAGCAGTGGAATTAACGTCCGCGATTTAATGTACTTGACTTTGTTATTATCAGTTATTTTATAAATCTTGAAAATTATTGATGATTACGAAGAAATTCGTTCCACGGTTTTTACACAACGTGTTATTATTTCCTTATACAACTTCAACAGTGCAATAATAAACAATGTATACGTGTTGAAATGATCATTAAAATTATATTTTACTTGTAATACGCACACTAACATGTATAACATACTTCCATCCTATTAATATAGTTCTGTAAACGCACAAAAAGTGGAAAGACTCTCACATTTTAGTGTGTTTTTTTTTCTTATAACAAAGCTATTTGCTGAGTCCACCAATGGGAATTGAACCCCCTGATTTGAGTGTTGTAACTCCGTAGAGTTACTGCTGTACCAGCAGGGGACGCTCATTTTAGTGCTCCATCTCATTTTGTATAGCGGAAACTAACTTGTATCTGATGGTATTATTGAGAACATTACACGCTACTTGTTAACATATGTTAGCCAGTATCAGAAACAAGGGAAACGAGAGAACAGAGGCGGAAAACATGAATTATAAGTGTGTGTGTGCGTTTCCTGTTTTTACAGGAATCTCCCCTAGATTAACGAATTGTAGTAAGGCAAGGGTAGGCACCAGTGTAAGCCCGTAGGTAAATTTTTCAGTTTGTATGTTGTTTTTTTCAGATTTTCAGTTCAGGGTTTTATATATATAATTAATACTTAAAAAGTCAAGCAAAATAAAATCGAAAGGAGGGATAGTGTTAAAAACAGCGTATCAAACTTGTGACAAATGAAATTTTAATGAACAATGTGTACGACTTGCCTTATAGTAAACCCACATAGAGCTGGCTATCTGCTGTGTTCACCGATGGGAATCGAAACCCTGATTTTAGGGTTGTGAATCCGAAGACATACCGCTGTCCCATCATGAGGAGTTAATGACTAAACAAGCTTACACAAATGTAATTAATTTAATTTGTATGTTGTCTCTTGTGCATCTAATAAATAACGTGTATATTTGCAACACTTTGTTTTTTAGCAACATTAACTGGTAGAAACATATTATAACAATTCATGGTACATTTATTTACATGCATAAGATATGTATTAGCAAAGGCATTAGTATGTGGATTATTATAACCAAAGTCTACTGAATTCAAAGAAGTACCTTTACGGTAATATCAGAACTGACGTACTATAGGGAAAAATGAATATCAACTGTTCGTTAAGGAATAGCGTTCGTTTTGTTTTCAAAGTGATAATAGAAAAATAAGTTTTCAGTATCAACTATTGAACTAATAACTAAAGCACTGTGAAGACATTTCTTACGTATCGTATTTATATATACTGGATACAAACGTTTTAATACCTTTACTTAGCTTGACGACTTGTAATAGAAGAAAGCGTGCAACGCTGTCTTGTTTGCTATTAACTGTTTTGTTCTTCATAAGCGCTATTCATTTATTACGGAAGACAGAAATTACCGTTATCTAAGATGTTCTTTAGGCTGATAAAACACATCTAGTCAATAAACAGATATGGACCTGCATGCGATAATTGTATAGTGTATGTAGGCACTCTTCAATTTTTCTTTGCTATCCCTCAGTGGCACGGCGGTATGTCTGCGGACTAAGTAACAACGCTAGAAACCAGGTTCCGATAACCGTGGTGGACAGAGCAAAGATAGCTCATTGTGTCACTTTATGGTGAATTACAAACATGAAACCTTTCTTCTGACCAAAATGACAGAAATTTGAATTAAAAGAACTTACGTCGTGTTTGATTAGTTGTATGTATATTTATATACTCCTGCATTTCAGTTGTTAACGCATATCATGATTCTGTGGAATATACTGAGTATAAATACGTGGATAGATATAGTACGTTCCTTCAAGTCCAAAACGCTTATTTTCAAAAGGTCTAAGCCAATATGCACGTGACTGATACTATTATCTACTTTGCTTTGGTCTGTATTTTCTGGTGGTATGTTTACCTTTCGTATAACAAAATGTATACAGAAAAGTACAATTCCTCTTTTATAAACTGAATGATTGCGTCGCTGTTTTGTACTGAGATCATTTATTACTAGAGCTGTCAGACTAGTCAGTTTATTAGTACAGGAAATTAATCAGCGAGTGTTTTTTGTTTTAAATTTTACACTGCTCTCCTTTGGTTACATTTGCCCTACACTTTGCGAAAATGGGTAGAAATATGTGTATGTTAACCGTAAAGTACAAGATGTATTTCTAGCTACAAGTTCGTTACAAGGCACTTAAGGGCGGTGCTTTCGAAATCCGGTTCCAATGGCCCAAGCGGATGAAAAAAGAGAATCCCCCATAATGGGATGTCAGTCCATCTTTGGCTAACCACCAGCTAAGTGCTCATCACACGTCTGGGTAGATTGGAACAAGTGGGGCAAAGTATCGTAGTCAAGGAGATAACAACGTAACGCGGACCAGTCCCGAACTCGTAACTATCGGACTAAGAGGCCGCTTAGCTACGCCACTAAAATAACGTATAAATGATTTTTCAAAAATTTCAGGACTGCTGTTTTGTTTTGTTTTTTGTATGACGAATAAAACTCGTTAATGAATTAAAACTTAAAATTGCTTGCTCTGTTTCTGAAACACGTTTTTGAGTTTAGGTACTTTTTATTTAATCCCATAAAAAATAACATTATTTGAATGTATCAGGAATAGACCAAAAAGTGAATTACATGCACACACTAGAAGAGACACTCCTTCCAAGTTTATTTTATACCGAAATGAATTTAAAAAATGTTAACTGCTAAAAAATAAAGTTTTTTCAAGTAGTAAAACTAAATATTTCCAAAATAACTATTTAGCGAGTATTTTATTGATGTAAAATATACCTGACATAAACATAAGGTTTAGGAAGTCATGTACTTAAATAACATATTTTGTTACACAACCAAGTATGTATAGAAACTTAACTTGTCAGATGCAGTGAAACATCATGGGTAAACGTACGTAGTTTTTTATACGAAAATAAAGTTTTTTCTCTGACGTTGAACTTGTTGTAGACTCTACCATATGGAGCTGTAATGTGCATGTGTGTGTATAATTACTACTAATGTCTACTCACTGTGCTGTATCTTTCATTAACAGGTGCTCTCTGTTGATCCAGCTTTAGCTGACTTTTCCGCAAAAGAACAGAGTTCCACAGGCAAAGCAAACGTTAGGGGTTAGTGAGCTGTACCACGTTGAACGGGTTAGGAATACGTTGTGCGAGAACAAATAACATAACAACTAATTTATCATGAAGCAACTTTTGGAAAGCTTCACCTGGTGGCCCTGAAAACTCCACATTACGGACTTTTTGAATAACCTGCTTCTGAGCGCTGCTGTTATGGACAGCAAAGAATCATTGCAGAGGTATATTCATCCGGGCAACTTTACCATGAAACCCATATCCTTACCCAGTAATTTACGTATAAATGAGCCCAGCGGTGGTGGTGCTGTTGCTGGCCACGCTTCACCACCAGCTTTGTCTCCCAACCTTCCCAGTATTGTCAAGCTAGAACCCCGTCTCCCAAGTCCTTGTGTTGGTAGTCCCCTGGATGGTGGTGGTGGGGTCTCAGTTTTCAACACAGCCAAACGAATACGGCAAGAAGATGGCACCTGGCTTCCTTCTCCCTCTCAGATGTCAATAGGATCCCTGTCTCCCCCACCTTACATGAACGGCTCTTCTGTAATGACGAGTAATGGACTCTCCCCAGCATCACATAGTAGTTATGATGGAAACAGTTTGTCAGGTAAGTCCAATTTTATACAAATCAAGCTAAATAGTATTGTTTGCCAGCAGAAACAACAATCAAGTGATTTTGTTTTCCTTAAAACGAAAAATAATAAAAGGAAACTGATATCAGATAATGTAAACCTAAGGAAATTGATATCAGATAATGTAAACCTAAGGAAATTGATATCAGATAATGTAAACCTTTTCTTTTAATTCTTGTTTTTCACATTCCTTCTCTGCAGCCAGTTAATTGAAGATCTGTAGCAGTTTATTTTTGAGTTAACCTGTTATTTAATCAAGCATAACTTTTCAAGCTGGTATGGTATTATTTCGACTCATCTTAGAGTTAATCACTAGCGAAGAAAGTGTTCCACGTTTCATAGAGTTTCTTTACAAAGGAATAAGTTTCGTTTAGTTTTATACTAGTTTTGCCTCCATTGATAAAGAATGTTTTAAATTAATGTTCCCTGGATTTATATATTATTACTACCTTAGAAACAAAAGTCAATCTACAGTACTGTCCTCTTCGATTTGATACTTCGCGAAATATTATCATGTTTTATGTTGGGTTTTTTGAAATTCCCAGTTTTACCTTTGCAGCATATTCCAAACTAACGTAATAATTTCATGTTATTTTTGTTTTACCAGTCAACAATAATTTAAAACATCTTTAGCAGATTTGACTTATTTTAGAAGCAGGAAGAATACAGTTTGCTGTTTTTGGTTCACAAAAAGATAGGACATTGAAATATCATTACTGTAATACACTATCGCAAAATATCATGTACAAACTCTATGTGGTAAAATTTTCTAGATAGAAGTTAAAATAGGATGTTTACGTCAGTGAAAATCTTGAAAACTTTTTAAGCTTTCGTGCTGAATGTGTAAGAAATATGTGAATTTTATGCACACTTCATTGTAATATCACATTGGTAATATTGTATCAATTCAAATTTCAATTAATAGCACACGAGGTCGTACTAATATATTTTTAAATCTTAGTTATAGATGACAATTCGCTTATCTTTATTCCTTAGTGATTCGTCGACAAATGTGATTTTTCAATTAAATTATATATTACAAACCCTGGAAACTGGGTATATATATTTTTATTCAAGGGTAATAACGAGTAGAGTAGGTCGTACCATGTAGTTTAGGCATCCAATAACTTCTTTTCTTGGAACTTAGCCAGTATAGAAACACGCTTACATGTGGCAAGCACAAGCAGTTTATCGTGCATGATTTTTATTGGTTGGCTGATGACTGTGGCCTGATTTTGAGCTTTTCTACTACATTACTATAGCTAGAAGGACTTTTAATTACTGTTCGTTGTTTTTTTCATTTAGACCAATGCCAAACTTCTTTTCTTCCACGAAAAAAACAAAACAAAAACGTTTTCTTTGTTTCATCTATTTCATTTTGGTATTTTTCATATTAAAAATCTAATAATACTTAATGCATATTTAAACTAAAGCTATCAACATAACATTTGGATTTTTTTTTGTATAATCACTGTTTAGTAGAAGATACAACAAATGAAAACACTGAGAGTTGAATACGTTATATTAACATGATTTTGAACATGCAAATCAGCAAGTGACGTAAAAATCAGAGCCGATATAAAGTCGAGGTAGAAGAGAATGTACCCAAACCACATTTTAAACTTGTTTAGCGGTTTGTAGGTCGAGTGATACCATCGAAAATTAAACGCTTTTGGGAAGATTATGTAACAGCCCTTTCCAATGCATAATATTCATACAATCAGATCATAAAAATATGTTTAGATCAGATATTTAGATTTTTTCTCCAGACGGGAATATTCCTTTTACTTAATGACATTGAGAAAGAAAAGGAATATGGATCAATTTATGGCACCAGCACCACCCAGAAAGACATGCACCGAATCATGTCCCAGTTGTGGTAAGAGCAAAATTCGACATCTTGTAACAGTTTAAAATCCACGAACACAAAGGTCAGTGACTTTACATGCCCTAGACAGGGGGTATGCAACATAACCAAGAAAGATGTCCTTCTTGAAAAAACTAAACAAGTCACAGTTACATAACGTCCACCACATATAGATTCAACCGTTGCATCTCAAGCAACTGAAAAATGAAACGGGTATTCATGTATTTCCATACCAACCAACAAGTTCAATGACGGAAAGTATGTAAACGGAAGTGGTGTGCTTTTGACTTGGCAACTTTAAGACGAAGACAGTGGATTATCAAGAGGCATACTCGTCATGTAGAGCATGATTGGACTTAGCAACGAGACATGGTGAGACTTAAAAATCGTTTTAATATAACGTACTCAGTGCAGTTTCATCCACGTAATCATTCAAGCCTAATGTACATAAGTAATTATCGTTTCTACTCTAAGACTTCCAATAATTGCTGCATGTAGTTCGTGCCAAAGACGATTATTAATTTCAGATCAAGTTGTAATGTCATCAAAAATCTGTTGTTATTTCTGTAAATAACGTAAATATTTCATTTCGTAAGTGTAATAGGGTCAGTAAGTGAATGATGGATTCAGTGTAACGTTTGTAGAGAAAAATGTCAATTAGATTCGGTCACCATTTAAGAAATAAACACACATATGGTAATTAATAATTAAAAGTTTGTAGTTTACATAGTACTTCGTTTATCTAAGATATGAAAAGAGTTTAACCTTATAACATTCAGTTGTTTACACTTAATAATCTAGTAGCATGTGTTTGATTATATAAGCAGAGAAGAACATTATTAGTTTAGTATTTTTAACTTAAGGTTATCAAAATTTGCCATTCTGTTAGCATGCTTAAAATAGTCTTGATTATTTTCTTGCAGTGTTTAAGCCCTAAATTATGTTTTCTGCAGATATTCAGAAATACTGATAAGAGACAACAATTCACAATGTTTTTTACATTTTTATTGTACAAAACAAACTGTTTGTGTTATGAATAGTTAGAATCTTGGTAATATTTTGTTTTAATCACAAATTACGGTTTACCTGGCCAGAATAAAAGGTATGATATTACAAGTGTAAGACTGAGAAGAATACAATGTAAATGACGATGCGTGTAACAATCTATGAGGTTCACTTATTTTTACACAGCAAAATATCACATGAAAACATACACGTTTAATGTGTAATTTGCCAAAGGATCAACATGGTTTACTCATATACTTATATGACAGTTGAAGCTTAAATCTGATACAACTTCATAGAACAGTTTATCTTATCTAGCACTTTTAAGTTTTGTAATGTGCCTAATAATCACCTCTTGTTTCATAATAGAAGTCATAACAATAATCACCTCTTGTTTTATAATAAAACTCATAATATTAATAACCTCTTATATGATAATAAAATTGCTTAATAATAATCCCCTATTATATGATAATAGCACTGCTTAATAATAACAATCACCGTTTGTATGATAATAGAACTGTTTAATAATAATTACCACTAGTATAGTAATAGAACTGCTTAATAATAACCACCTCTTAATTCACATTAGAACTGCTTAATAAAATCACCTCTTACAAGATAACAAAACTACTTAATAATAATCACCCCTTATATGATAATAGAACAATAATTCTTGTCAATCCAGTGACGGTTCCTTCTTCATTTGAACTTTTTTACTTTATGTAGATAATGTTGGATACAGTGATGATTGCTAACATCCTTTCTCTAATGTCTAACATATGTTATAAAATAGGAAAACCGACATTGCGTATTAGTATATTCAGTTGGATTAACTTACTGCTGTACGTATGTAATAATGTGAGTGTATCATACTGCTTAAAATGCTTGTAATTTGCCGATATGTATTATGTTGGTACAGCATATTTATAAAACGGGTCTACAGTGTTTTCTTGTACAGTACTAACAAAACAAATGATTAAATTGTCATAAGTAAAGTTGATAACACTGAGTTATCTCGAACTTTTCGGTGTACGAGTAACATGTGGTAATTATGTTACACTTTCGCGCTTCAGCAGCGTAAAGCAATATATCGTGTTACACTTTTTTTTATATAAAAGAACAGCGCTAAATGTATACAGTCTTAACCAAAAAGTTAACGTACTGTGCTGTGTTGATGTTATTGTTTGCATGCATAAAGTAGTTATTAAGTAAATGACCGATTACAAAGAATATAGTGTGTGATAGGATAATACGTACTAGTTGTTATTTTGATCTATATAAAATGTTTTGAACATTTGTTCGTCAAAACACGTACACCTGTTTTTTTTTAAAAAGGTATGCTTTTCGTATAATCTATTTTTCAAACAAGTCTACGCTTTGTTCAAACAATTTCTCTGTACTTGGTGTAAGTTCTTGCCTCGTCACATGCTAAAAGGTATAGGACGTTAATCTGTTTGACTGCTCAGAAATGGTATGAAGTAAACAGATATTGCCAGAACAGTATAGTACTGTATCCAGAATTCGAAATATAGTCAGACTACAGAAAACGTTGTTCCAGAAAAGTCTACTGATAGACCCCGAAAAACTACTACTAAAGATGATCATGTTTTGTTCATGTTACTCCTCAAGGTCGAAATAAGTCTTGCCATACGTTATGAAAAGAATGGCACGAATAAATTCATTCCAGATTACCCAGAAGAACAACGAAGAGGAGACTGACCAAACAAGATTTTTTACAAGAAGATCTATCTGCAAACCGATATTGACCAGAACTCATCACCGTCACGTTATCGTGTTACTTGGACAAGACAGCATGTCAACTTACAGTTAGGACACTGGCAACATGTCATCACCTTAAATGAGTTCTATTTCCGAGTCGTTAAAGCCGATGGTAGAATACGTATTTGTCATTTGTCTGGAGGTGGTGCAGTACATGATTTGGCAGCTTATTCATCATGGAGGAAAACCTGCTTTTCATATTCTTCAGAGAAATGTCAATGGCGCTTCCTACAAGTACCATATAGAGATGTTTCTGCCGTATGCTACGGCAACGTTTGACAATAACTTTGTGTTTGAAGATGACAATGTCCACAGTGTATTGTACAGGATTACCTCGAACAGGAAGATATTACATGACTGCCATAACCAGTAGTCTCCTGATTGTAATTCCATTGAGAACTGTTGAGCAGAAATGAGTGAGAAATGTGGTAATAACAACCATTAACCAGCTACTGTAGCAGAGTATCAGCGCCTTCTAGTGACAATCTGCGATAATATTATGTTGGATTATATTAATAGCCTCAATCAACAGCATGCCACATCGCCCTGTGGAGGTTGTTAAAGTGCGAAGAGGACTAACCAAGTACTGAATATTTAACATGGACTGGTAGAAGGTTACAGATGCTATTTGTAATAATTTCTCATTTATTTGTTATATTTTTTATTATATATGTTCTGGTAAGATTTGTTGTGATAGGTGAAATACTGAATTACGCAACTTTTTCAGAGGTGTCTGATAAAATTGTTTACTGTTCCAATAAATCTTAGATGAGGTCCATAGGACTTGTCTCGCTATATAAATTACATATGTAGATGTTTGGTATAACATGGATTTCTCGGTTTGACAGCACTAAGTGCATTTGTATTTCGTCTTAATAATAATGATCTTATTTGTTACAAAATTTGGGCTAATGCTGTATTAGCATTGTCATAATACAGACTTGTTTACGTAAAGGTGCATATACGTTGTGATATCGTATTTATATAGACTATTTATAATATTTTTTTCCGTATAGTAATAGTAAATATTTTAAATGTCGTCTAGTAGCCTTTTTTAAAGGGATTGCTTTTGGGGGTTGGTGAATATCTTGGGTGTTATTTATTGTGAGTGGCCTTTCGAATACGGGTGTCTAGAATGGCTAAATTTCTGCTGACTCGTGTTACTTGCATATGATTTTAAAGGCGGTGTGAAGTAACATTTTTCGTATAAACTATCAATCGTGGGAGGTGGGGAGTACACCGAGTAGGGCGTAGTTTTTATTTCAAACATTCACTCATGTGCACTGCAACTGTAAAACTTAGCCTGAAATTTTTTTTTATATATAATTGATATCAAAAACAGTATTTGAAGAGCGTTTCCATACTTTGAACAGTGTCTTCCATAATGATACCCTTTATACCCACTCCCCTGCCCCATGTTGGCCCACCAGGTTTTCATTTAATTGAATGAGAAATTAGTGCCATTTCTTACTCGCTGTTGGATTAATTGAACTCACTTCCTCTTGCTTTTTATTTAAGAAATGTCAACTGGGCACATTCGTTCGTGATTTTCTGAAGTGGCATTTTGAATAGATTTGATGAGCATGCTCTCAAAAGGAATTAACTTGTTACTAAATGATTGGTATAACGAAGGCTTGTGTACGAGTGAAAAAAATACATCCTATAAAGATAATATGTAAAGGTACGAAATGGTGAGATTTGACATCCATCGGTTTAACCCTGCTGAGCCTTCATGATTTACATGAGAAATTAAAGTTAGATATCTCTAAGTAGCGTAACGAAATGTACATATATATATATGACCAGCTGAGAATGAAGCTGTTAAGGTTCACTGCGAATCCTCTTAACCTTATTTGAGTAAATTAAAGATATGTGAACGTGTCATATATATAGTTGCCCAAGATTTTTTAATCCTGTTACTAATGCAAAGTTAATATTTATGTTTAATGTAATTAGCTAACTTCACGTATATATCGCATCAACAAAAAAATATCAGTAGCAGTATTTCTGAAGACGAATAATTTCACTACTTCCCAGAATACCTGGTAGATATAGAACAGACGTGAAGCTGAACTTTAGCTCAATAATCAAGGTTCTTTTGTATGTGTAAATTCCAAGAGAAAATTGTAAGCCAATAACTTTTTATTACATCATTATTACTTCATTTACACTTCGTATCGACTTGTTGAAGGTTTGGCACTTTCTCTAACACTGTACTATTCACTCAAGGTTATTCACTTCGTGTTTCGATTTCCAGGTAAAGGGTAAGTGTATGTGAAAAACAGACAATCTACTGTTCATTATATTTTGCGACGGACAGCGCATGAATCTGTATTGACAGTTCTCTCAGGGTTAGTGTTCTGATCAATTGACGAGAAAAATAGACACAGGTTTGTCAGGTCGACGACATTCACAGTAAAATTGAAAGTCCTCAGAACAGACTCAATTATAAACGGACTGGTGAGAGTTCCTATCAATTCAGTGTTGTTTTCTTTTCAATATTTAGTATATTGGAGAGATCTACAAGATATTGAATAGTTAATCTTATTCAATATATTTGAAGTGTGCCAGGTAATTATATAAGCATGTGCTATGAATTGAATATATCTATGTGTATATACTTATACATATATACCCTGCTGATCTGAATATACGCAAAGATTTTAATGACACCGACATTTAGAAATTGTATATAAAAGCATGAATCTACTGCCAGTCCTTGTGAACCAACATCAAAATTTCTTCAACATCTAGCTGCAGGTGGAAAATTATTTGTTATGTTGAGTTTTAGGACCAACTAGTACATAAAACATATAAAACACGGATATATTGAAAAAAATACTCGATTACGAACAACAGCTTTTATTTTACCCAATATTTTGAGTAGTATTATCTATAAATTTTGTGTGTGAGCGAGTTTAATAATAAGTGATTCTAAGGTAATTAAAAAATAGATAAATACCACCCAGCTTATCACGAATCCGATGATCATCCAACGAGTAAAAGATTATCCATTAATTCATCTTGCCTATTATACATCTTTTGAAACAAAAATCTGGTTTGAAGTTCGCGCAAAGCTAAACGAGAACCATGTGTGCAAGCCGTCCCGAATTTAACAGTGAACAGCTAGTCAACAGCATCCACCAACTATTCTTGGACTAATATTTTTACCAACTAATAGTGGGATTGACCTTTGCTTTATAACGCTCTCATCGCTGAAAGGGCGAGTATGTTTGGTGGCGCATATTCAACCTCGCGACTCCAGATTGCGAGTCGAGCGCCCTAATCACCTGGCCATCACATACAAACATAGAATACCGAGAAATATCAATCTGCGGATCGCGGATTTGAATTCCCTTGCCACCAAACATGCTCGCCCTTTCAGCCATAGGGGCACTATAATGTGACAGTCAATCCCACCATTAATTGATAAAATTGTAGACCAAGAGTTAGCGGTGGGTGGTGATGACTAGCTGCTTTCCCTCTAGTCTTACACTAGTAAATTACGGACGGCTAGTGCAGATAGTCCTCGTATAGCTTTGCGCGAACTTCCAAACAAACCAAACCGAGTAATACATTTTCATTCATTGTCATTACTAATGCCACAGTTGTTTGTTATAAAAACACGAAAGTTCGGGTTTCGATGACTAAACACTCGCCAGTATGTGTAATATAATTGTGCGTTTTTAAAGCTTAGTTTTAATATTTTTTTATCATTCATAACTTAATCAGGTAACTTATTCTTTACTTTCAAGCGGACTGTCAGCATCTGGACTTGATCAATCTCAGTTTTATGGATACTTCCAGCGCGCATGCGTGTTATTCCAGTTGCCTGTGTGTATTTTATTTGTAATGCAAATTTCTGCGTTTGAAGTACGAAATAGCCATTGATCATATATGTTATTTAACTTGTATTCTACGAGTATGCTAATAACGATATCAGCGTGTTCTTTTCGTGCAAAAGTTGAAAGGTGAAAGGTGAAGACAGGTCAACTTTTTGAGAAGAATTTGGATGTTATGAAACAAGTATATATGTACACAAACTATAATTTTATCCATATGGTTATTGACCCAATACAAGTACGTGTGCTTTAAAGCAAAATAACCCTTTACCTAAAACCCCGTTACTATTTAATGTAATAAGCACATAAACGAATATAAGGAACGAGAAAAAACTTCGATATTGCACTTTCCCTTCATTTCCCCCTCTCAGAACTTTGCCTGTACTAATTTATTTAAAAAAAATCATTGAAAGGGCATGATGCCAGCGGGAAGTCACGTTACCACTCAAGAACAGAATCTTGGCCGAACACGAAAATTTATTGACATTGTATCACTTGGAGCAAATTCCGGATGCAATTTCCCACGTCTTGGTAGAACAGTTCATGATGGACCAACAGCATGTTGTTAATACCGTTGAATGCCCCCTTCTTTACATTTATAACAAATGTTGAGAAGTTTTCATTTCTTGTGAAATTGCGAAGGATATCGTAATTATTTGCTTTTTATACCATTGTTCATTTTGAACAATACTGTTTTAGACATTTACCATCGTTCGAACAGGCGATTTGGATAAGAATCTGTTAATGAAAAATGTACTGTCTGCAGATTTAATGAAATCGTATATTGATAACACACATCTGCAAAATGCGAATAAAAGTATCAATATAATATGCATGAAATCTTATGGCGTGTAATTCATTGGCTGGTGGATTGTGTATGTTCACGTGGTAATAAAACTGTTATTGTGGTGTAAGATTAAACAAACTACAAAACATGCAATAGTACCATTAGCTAAGTAATTTGAATTAATTTAGATATGAAATATATGTCCTCTTGTAATAGTTCAGCATTGTTCGCCTAAACTTGCGTGACATTAACAAGTTCATGCCAGTAAGCTGCATCTGTAAGTAAAGTAGGGTTACATAATGTAGGTTAAGTTACCTCATCTTATTCAACACATAGAGCACTCCCCGCAGCCTACATCTATCTATGGCCTGGTTATAAGGGTTATATAATGTACAAGTGCATGTCCTACTCCATATTCTTCAGATCTGCCGGTTAAATAGGGGTTTGTTTCGTAGTAAAGAAAATAGTCACTGGGTGATTAAGTCAAAACGTTTAACTGATGTGACCCCCAATTCCTAATTCATAAAGCTTTGTAGGACGTTGTCATTTTGGTACTACAATCATTCTTTGTGATAAGTCATACATGTAGTTCTATATATTAGTAGGCGTTATTTACTTTGCATATATTTAGTCCGATGTATTAGTAAATTTTGTTTGTTTGAAGTTAAGCACAAAGCTACCCAATGAGCTATTTATGCTCTGCACACTATGGGATGGAGGTATTGTTGCGAACGTTTACCTTAAAATATCTGAAGTGATTTAGTTTTTCATTTCTATGATAGCGTTAGATGTTACCCTGTTTATCAGCACTTTTGGTATCACGTGGGCCTATTTCCTTATGCGAACCCTTCCTGTCAGATAACCAGTGTTTGTTTGTTTTGTTTGCCCTAATTTTTTTTAGAAAACATTATATTCCATTCTTAATTAGTATGTACCCAAAGAATTTTTATTTTAGTTTCAGCTGCTTTTACTGAAGGTTAAATAAAAATTTCCATTAAATGATCTATGCAAAACTATAAACAAAATACATTTTCGAACGTTTTAGAGAAAATAATATTAATAACAGAGACAGACACGTAGAAAACTTTTCACTTTTTTTATTGTATAACACGTTTGAACGTCTGTTGGTGCTCTCCCTGGTGACTCAGCGGTAAGCTTGAGTGCTTATATGGTTAAAATTAGAGGTTCAGTTCTTGTGGTTGGCCAAGCACAGGATAACCGATTGTGTCAGCTTACTATAAGATAACAACAACAGTAACAATATGCTTTTGAGGTTTTAGTCCTTTTTAACTCAACATATAGTAACCTAAATTAATTCATGTGTGAATAATATTAAAGCATTGCTCCTAATTAATTATTCGATACTATACAACAGACCAAGTGTTTAATGAATATATCAGATACTTCTTTTCACTAAAATATCATTGAAAATATAATTTAAGAAGTAGAAATTAAAAGTATTCATTCATTCGCTATACCTTCTTTATAGGCTGCAATATCAAGTATTCAAGGCTCGTCAGCACAACTTGTATAGTAAGTTAAAGGTCTCAAACCCCGTTAAATATTATACACACGTTATAAGAAGACAAATTGTATGTATTTACATTGCTGTCTCAAGCTGTGCTGATGAGCCTCGAATAAGCGAAAAGTAGAAGATGCAGAAATTAAAGAATCAGTTATGCCTCAAGATCCTAAATTATAATTTTCGTTTTACCTCTGTTGGTAAACTATGTAATGTATTAAATAATATATCTCTGTTAATCATATATGATTATACCTTACAGTATAACTTAGGTATAAAAATGTGCAAATTTGAATGCGGATACTTAATATCTTCAATATCAAATGTGCACTATGAACGTCCTCAGAACATCTTATTGTAAATTGGGAGTTAAAGTAAGCATAATGTCGAGAAAAGGTGAGCTAAAAACAAGCAATAATAATACTGTCTCTCCGTCTCTTTAGACTTAACGTTTTACAATACATGCGTGTCAGTAGATAACGTTGCTGGTGTTACCATATCACCTTCTGGGGCTTGCAGCTAAAAGTAGGCCACTAATACTGATAAATTACGAACTTTGTATTCCGCTGAGGAGAGGTCATTTTGGCTTTGACCGATAAGCACCATTCATGTGAGTATCCAGAAAGACCTCTCCGCTTTTGTTGTTGTTGTTTAATGTTAATATGATGTACGTGATTATCTAATCCAATGAACTGAAAGAGTTTGTCCAGAATTACTGTAATACGCGTGCATAAAAATAACGTTATCAATCCATCTGTCTGTATTTAAATTTATGTGCTTGTTTATTGATATAATACGGATTAAGACGGAGCTATTTTGTACAGTTTCGTCAGCAACCAGATATTTTCATAACGTAATGCCATTCCAAAGGGTGATAAATGTTTAAAGGGTACTTATAATCAGGAGGATACAGCTACTAGGAAGATTGGGCATTTATGTTATATTTTAGTAATGTTAATAAAACTAAATTAAACGCCAGATAATACGTATTTGCATACGTTTATTTTACAGGTAAACTACAATATTTTATGCAATTAATATAACCAGTACAATGTATGAGTGAATAAAAAAAGTTAACGCTTTGATCAAATCCTGTGATTTTTTCCACGCACGTAGGCAAGTAGGGGTAGGGTCACATAGCACCCATGAATTGCACCCAAATTTGTATAAATCATACAGAAGCAGCCTCGAATATCATCAAAGTGCAGCGTTGTTAGAGAAAATAAACCGTTTTCGACAGCACACGATCCCTCGTATAATTTTGTTAGTCATTTTCCTTTCCTTTAGGCTTAAGTAGTTTCACCTATATACATTTCTTCCTCCACCCGTGTGTTATACACATCTGTATAAACTCGTCTGTGATTATAACAAGTATATTTACAATAACAAAAAGTATAACGTGACCTATTGATGATTTCCTCTCCGTCATGATTTTCTTTATGCTCTGAGATTAAGCTTCCCATCAGCTTTTAAACTGATTATGAAACTGCTTAAAGTCAGAAACAATAGTGAATGTTAAGGCGTGCGCTTCGTAATCTGAGGGTCGCGGGTTCGCGCCCGAGTCGCGCCAAACATGCTCGCCCTCCCAGCCGTGGAGGTGTTATAATGTTTCGGTCAATCCCACTATTCGTTGGTAAAAGAGTGGCCCAAGAGTTGGCGGTGGGTGGTGATGACTAGCTAGTCATCCCTCTAGTCTTACACTGCTAAATTAGGGACGGCTAGCACAGATAGCCCTCGAGTAGCTTTGTGCGAAATTTCAAAAACCAATAAAGAGAGTTTGCATTACATAAAAATGAATATTGGTAATATTCATATTACCTGCTCGTGCTGAGTAACAGTGTACTTGCTTTTTTATGTGTGGCTTACATTTTTCTTTATTAAGCTTTTGAAACCGGCATTTTGAATCTTATTGTTTTATATATTGGCTTCTCTCATCCCAGATTCTAGTACCCCTTGTATGTAAAAACGTTAGCGGTAGTACAGAAGTTCAGACTGAATACTGGTAGGAATGCACCCCCTCACACCTGCAGAAACCCCAAGGAGGGGAAGACGTATAATATTTTAAAATAATTTTTGGTTGCAACATTTTACACTACTGCGCAACTCATCCCCTCAAGGGCCACGGGATTGTTCTTTTTTTTTTTTTTCCAGGCCTAGTCACGTCGGTCTGACCTCTTGAACCTGTTTGCCACATTCCAGAAACGTTTACTACGTCACAACCGTGTCTAGTTCCGGTTTCTTTGGTTTCGCCAAGGTGTATTTTAGACAACTGATTGTCAAGATAATTAGAAAAGTTACACGTAGAGTGTTCTATTTTAGCAATCAATCATTATAGTTTAGTTTCTTCTTAAATACAAATAAAATAGTCTAAAGAGCTAATTTAAAGTATTATTTTTAGGTTATATGTGTTACTGTGTGTGTGTGTACAGTTTCACATTAGGAACTGTACTATTTTCACTTGCTTAGTGCAAAACTATAATTTATATACTTCAATTTTGAAAATAATTATTATTTGCCAGTTAAAGATGAGATTTATTGTACTAAACAAATCAGGTAAGGTGAAATACACACATGCAAGAGTTCGTAATGTTATCTATGGTGTTATCCACGGAATACTGTTTATGCCATTAACGGTTTCAAAGTGCGTGGGATATTAAAACACGATAGTGAAGTTGGTATTAGAAGAAAACTCGAAAATTAGTTCTAATCAAATTATACAGTTAAATGTTATTTATAAATATTTCAAATTAATTTCAACAGAAATTGGTTTATCTGAAAATATTTTTATTTAGCAAAAAGAAAAAATTAAAAATTGCGTTAAATTCGGACAAAATAAAAAGAAGTTTAGTAAATCACGGCCTTGTTCTTACTGTTGAAATATATACTATTCGTTTAGCGTTCCCCCGAACAACATTTCTCGTATATGTATTATACAAGAAGCTTGTTTACATATTATTTCTTTATGTTTGCTGCTCGAAGCCTTCTTGGTCATTCTATGGTACCCGCAATATCTGATTGGCTAAGATACAGTCTTCTCTTTAGAAATCGGGTCATTGCACCTCACCTTGGCATACATAGGCGCCGGCGCCGACATTGTTGTTGTTGTAGCGACCAATATAGAACTAATGAAATAGTAGGTAACCTTATACGCATTGTAAACAATATTTTGTTCGCACTGTAACGACCATATGGTTTTAAACGTTATATTTTTTAATACTGCATTAGAAATAAATGTGTGTGTACGTACATCCATTTATATAATGCTGTTAGTAACTGTTTTGTAAATGATCTTTATTTATTTGGCTCTAAGGAAGTGGAAAACGGTACCATTATCAATAGCATGTGGAATTGAGTGTGAAACTTATATATAGTGTTAAACCATTATATGATAAAACCACTGAGACATAGCCAAACATCAAATATGTTGTATTATTTATATTATAAATGCTTCAATAGCTAGATAAAAAAGCGTTAGGTTTTTTTGTATTATTGACGTAATTGGTTTGTGCATGTAAAAGAATATAGACTCACCTACAGTTGGCATAGTAACGCTGTAATAAACTCGTCCATACCACTTGACAGATACGTTCGCTAACTTTATATGCTAACACAGGCTTTCTCTCTGCCTCATTTTTGTGCAGTACAATTAAATTCATAAGCACACATCTTAATCATAGTAACATTTAGAGTAAACGTCTGTTTCAGAAGATTACACAAAAGTTATGCTACATTTCAGTTAATTTTCAATATTTGAATTTGATTAATATTTTCAGATATATGTTACAGCTCTATCGTCATTAAAATCAATTAAAATTCAATGATGATCTAAATATTCTACAGGGTGGTTCGTAAGTCCCTACCCATCCATATGTTATGTTATATTCAATTACGCATGTATTATAAATTTATTTCTTTTTTTTCTTCAGAGAAATATGGCCGATGTAAGCCCATTTACACTTGAAGAGCGTATTGTGACAATGTACGAGGGTACATGAGCGCAGCGAGAATGAGGGACAACACACAGATACACTGGATACATAAGATATATGGATGGGTAGGGGCTTACGGGCCACCCTGTAGATAAATTATAATAATAATGTCTGTTGTTTGTCCATGTAACTACATCGCAGGGTATGGATGGATCTTCGTCAAAATTAGTGTGGCGGTTCATTAGGCCCATGCAGGTGTACATACAAATGTTCAGTTGTGTGAGTTTTGTTGTTTTTTTTCTATGGGCATTTTGCGTTTATTACCGCTACTTCGCCCTCTGTTGATAGATTTGTTTGTTTGGGAATTTCGCACAAAGCTACTCGAGGGCTATCTGTACTAGCCGTCCCTAATTTAGCAGTGTAAGACTAGAGGGAAGGCAGCTAGTCATCACCATCCACCGCCAACTCTTGGGCTACTCTTTTACCAACGAATAGTGGGATTGACCGTCACATTATACACCCCCACGGCTGGGAGGGCGAGCATGTTTAGCGCGAACCCGCGACCCTCGGATTACGAGTCGCACGCCTTACGCGCTTGGCCATGCCAGGCCTCTGTTGATAGATCCTCACCAAATTTGGCATGAAGGTTGTATTTTTTTTGTCACCATACATGCAAATTTGCGGTGTCACAGTTTTCATATGCGTGTTGTTGTTTTTTACAATCATATATAAGGGAAGAAACTTTTAATGTACCAAGATAACTTTTCATTGATCATGAATCTACATAACTTCTGTCCATGGAACGAATCCTCTAGCTATTCCAAATTAAAGTTTGACACTCAAAATGATCATTGGTGCTATGCTCATATAAGCCCCTGTTAAACTAAATGTCGAAAATGTGAAGTTCCTTTTGACCACTCTGTACATTTAAGGTAAATATCTAAAATTTAACGACATAGTTCACGTGAACCGAGTTAAAGGACTTTAAAAGTTGGGGGGTTATGGTAATAGAAAGCTCCGATATTACAAACCGTCAATTAGTCTTCCACGTTCTGTTTGATTCAGAATCTAAACTTAGGCAAGAAACGAGCGAGTTTGTTGATTAGCTATTTGCTTGTGGCGTCCCTTAGAAATTCAAGAGAGTTAATACATGAGTTTCTTTGAATAACACCAACTCTTCCATGGCGTAAAGGTTGGCTGGAGTTGCGTAAATAGCCTTTTGTTTTGGTTTAATAACCCGTGTTCATTATTTATAATTAGCTGTCGAATGCTGAAGATACGACTGCGTATATATGTATAAATATATAGCAACTATATTAAATATATTTTTAACATGTGTCTGGTATATTTATCGCCACTACATACCCCATATGTGATTTTCAGCTACGTTTCAGTAACTATAGCTCATTTCGTAGGCTTGTTCCGAATCATATTTTGGTACGTTTCTGAAGCTGTATTGAAGTTTATCTTATCATTGTTTATCCCATAGGTGGTGCTTTTTTCACATTTAAATTATCGGTGTTATACATAAAATTTATATGAACTAGGACTACGTAATCTACAAATACTGCTGTATGCTTCATGTACATACTTGTAGGATGTCATAGTACTTTTAATAGGTTATATTAATAGACTACTTTTAGTAATACCTAATCGCTTCCCATGTCTACGAACCTACAACACTAGAAAATGGGTAATTAATATAATAAAATAAAACACTTCAAAAGGTTTACTTATTTAGCATGAAGTCTATCATCTAGGTAACAGCTTTCGTAAATAACCATAAACCGTCTTCAAAGATTTGATACATGTCTATGCTAGTATATTTTGAGTTTTCGTGTATATTACAGCCTTTTAAATTTACAAGTAAAAATATAATTGGCTTAATCATTAGATCCCTCCATTTTTATTCTATTATCTTCTGACCAGCCATGAGTGGCCGAGAAGAAAGGAGGTGATCGACCTTGCCCATGAACTGGCGAAAGGACAGGTAAATGCACCTGAGCTAGTCACGTGAGATGCGATCACCTACCTCGTGGGAAGAGTGAATAGAACGTTCAATCCAACCCAGGCAGATTCTCGGAGAGTAGCAGTTTGTGTTGGCTTCTCCATGGAGCTGGGAACTGATCAACCATATTCTGCAAATACTGGAATCATTAGAAGAATAAAAAAGGAACAGATCAAAGGATTTGATATTACCAACCTAACGACTAATTCCTTCGTACGTATGATAAATACAGTAGTCAACTGTATACATAACATCGATAGCACGTTTCTGATAGCAACTATTCCTCAGTATTGCTTCTTTACCCTGACACTGAGTGTTGATGTTGACGATGTCTCTGCTGAACTAGTACAGTTAATTCCAAGTTCATAAATTCGGAATAAAGAGAATTTGCTTGACATATTATCAGTTCATCACCACAACACCTCTAGCTTGTAGATACAAACGTCTCACGCTCGAACTCGATAAAGTGTAATGGAACACGTTTTTCAGAACAAAGGAAACGGAATCTGCAATAGATAGTCGAAAACGTATTTTCCATCATCAGCATCAGGCCTATCTCTCCCTTCGGACAGTTGAAAAGAAATGCATTGAGCAGTTTGTTTTGTAGTGGGTTAAAATTGGAATAATAAATTTTTTCCCTCTAAAATGTAACGTTAATTTCTAAAGCCTGTTTAGTTTCGGCAAAGTCCACAGTCTTGAATTAGTCGCTGCGGCAT
The DNA here is from genome assembly GCF_004210375.1 of Tachypleus tridentatus. Taxonomy (NCBI): domain Eukaryota; kingdom Metazoa; phylum Arthropoda; class Merostomata; order Xiphosura; family Limulidae; genus Tachypleus; species Tachypleus tridentatus. Next base: position 85,082,304 of record NC_134836.1, on the reverse strand, counting down.
TGCGGCTGTAAAAACAAACATGTGAAAAATACTTGTTTAAATGTTGTGTGGTGATAAACAGCACTTGAAACCTTACAAAGAAGAAGAAAATTTGATATTATTAGCGGAGTGATCCGTTATGCAGTGATGCATTGTGTTTGGAATGTTATTTAGTTCGTCGAAAGTGATTTTGACACCCGTACTTTTCTCCAAAACCAAAAAGATTCGTGTATGTGGTTGATATAAATGTTGTGTACTTGTACGAGCACATAAAATTTCGAAAGATAACTTGGTGAAACTGCTAGTTTTCTAATTTATCAGAACAGTGAGAGTAAAGTCGGTTGTTTTTTTTAAGCAATGTACTGACAAGTTCAGACTTGACTGTAACCATAGTACAACTCACTCTGAGCAGATACTCGTCGAACCATAGTACAACTCACTCTGAGCAGATACTCGTCGAACCATAGTACAACTCACTCTGAGCAGATACTCGTCGTCCGAAACTCCTGTTTAGTTTTTGTCGCGCAAAGTTTTGAAGGTTTCGTTTGAGAAATCAAATAAAAATTGCACATCAAAGAAGTGCAGATGTGAGAAAATTTAAAACATTTTTTTGTGCAAGTTAACTAAGATATTTTATTAAGTTGTAAATTAGCCGTGGTTCAGGCAAATCATAAAAGCTCGTATCTCAAACTGGAGACAAAATCCGTCAACCTGGATTCTCTGGTACTCTTCTGGCTCCGCCAGTCCAGATCCGACCTGGTGGACAGAGCTAATAAAAGAAAGAATAAGGACATCGAGCTGGAACCTAACCTAGATACTTTCCAAATGTCTGTTAAGGTCAAAGTGGAACCAGGTCTAGACTTTAGCGCTTTTTCCAGATCAGGTGATGAAAGCTCACCTGAAGTCTCGTCCAGTAATATCAGTACTGAAATTAGTACTAATGGTATTAGTCCAGTTCCAAGCTTGACTTCATCGGATATTGGAGAAATGGACCTTGAATTTTGGGACTTGGATATCAGTAAGTGATAAAAAAGCCTGTATACAAAAGTGTGTTTTTGTTCTTTTTTACTATGTGGATCTACTAATTATTAAAGCACCCCAGTGGCACAGCGGTTTGTCTGCGGACTTACACCGCAGGAAACCAGGTTTCGATACCTGTAGTGGACAGAGCACAAATAGTCCATTGTGTAGCTTTTTGCTTATTTCCAAACAAACAAACAAAATACTAATTAAGATGAACTTTTGATACGAATATCACGTTGTCTGATGTCCACTTAACATGGGACCATCAGTATAAGCCCACTTATAATTGGCCTTTGGTATGAATGTTACGTATATAAACACTCTCTCTCATAAGTGAACAGACCGAACATGATCTAACTGTAAGCTTGCTTGGACTGTGAATCCAATTGCTCATTTTTCGCAATCCCTTGTCGCAAAAACACGCTCCACACTTTGAGGCCATAGATGTGACAAGAAAATAACGGTTAAATAATCTTACTAATCAGAGTTAGTGGTGGGCCTTGTTGACTATTTGCATTCTATCAGTTCGGAAACAGCTCTTTGTGCCGTTTCTCGAAGATGCTAAAACAAACAATTATTGGAAAACGAAAAAGACGTGTTAGTTTTTCCTTCTTTTCTTTAAGAAAACCTAGAAGCTTTGGAAGGTGCAGTTAGATCGAGAAAAATTGTTTTAGTACTTTCTATTAATCGAATCTTTTAGGATATCTTTTAATATACTTTAAAAGATTGTGTTTTGACCCTAAAACTGTTTTTAAAATGCAAATAATTGTTACCCATTATCGCATACTTACTACAACTTAAAACCTCACAGAATAAATTAATGTGTTTTAAAATTAAATATTAAATTCCTTTAAGTGATTAATGAATAAAGTATATTCGAATATTCATGAATTAAAAGTTTGTACATTGGTTTTTCATATGTTTAAGAAAAATAAAACGTAGTAGAAAAACTTTTGCTATGATACAGATTGGTGTGCATTACATGATCCGATTAGGAATTTTTATAACTTTTTTTTCCGGAAAATGTGCAGAATTTTTATCGACATTTTCGTTGTTTGCCTAACCATTTGTCGGGTCAAGAATTTTTTTTTCTTTCAGATTTCTCCCACCTTAGGCCCGGCATGACCAGGTGGGGTGGTTAAGGCACTTGATTCGTAATCCAAGGGTTGCGGGTTCAAATCCCCTTCACATCAAACATGCTCACTATTTAAGCCGTAACGGTCAATCGTTGATAAAAGAGTAGCCCAAGAATTAGCGGTGGGTTGTGATAACTAACTGCCTTCCCTCTAGTCTTATACTGCTAATTTAGGGACGGCTAGCGTAGACAGCCTTCATGTAGCTTTGTGCGAAATCCAAGACACACCAAACATCCACCTAAAACACGAATAGATGGATTTGTGCTGACAAATAGTGTACTGAGGGGTGCGGTACCCCTATACGCTAAAATCAGGGGTTCTGCTCTTCTCAGTGTACTCAACAGATAGTCCGATGTGGCTTTGCTACAAGAAAACACACACACACACTCCCTATACGTCCCTGTGTATTGTCTGCCTGTAGAAAAAAAAAAAAAAGACATTGAGGTGTTTGTAATTTCAAAGATAGAATTAATTTCCAATAAAGCAGATAAGCAAAGTATGGGTTTAAATTTAGCACAGGATGCAAACGTTTTACAGAAAAAGAAATCGAAATAAGAAGTACTTCTGATTGCTTTGAGACATAAACACGTATTTCTATTCTAGTATTCTACAACTTCCCTTAAACATAAATTTCCACGGGTACAGTTATTACTTGATATTTCAATATAATGTAACGTATGTACTGAAAATTACATTACTCCTTCATTTCATTGTGTTTTCTTATTGTAAAGCGGGCCCGACATGGACAAGCATGTTAAGGCGTGCTACTCGTAATCTGAGGGTCGTGGGTTCACATCCCCGTCGCGCCGAACATGCTCGCCCTTTCAGCCGCAGGGGCGTTATAATGTTACGGTCAATCCCACTATTCTGTTTTGAAGTATGTACTTTTATTGGTATGTTATCTATTTAATAAGATGTAATACTGTTGAATATAGTTTATATTATATGGAACGGAGCGTAGCTCAGTAGATAGCGTGTCAGAGTATATATGAATTTGTAAGTTCGAAGTTCGCGTCCCTTTACCGTTAACCTTCCCTCCCTCCAATAGCTCAGCTGTAAGTCTTAGAGCTTATAATGCTAACAATTTGATTTTCATACTAGCGATGAGTAAAGCACAGATAGTTTATTGAGAAGCTTTGCACATAAGAATAAATAAAAACGCTAACGTTTCGTTACCGCCAAATAAATCATTTTCAAAACTTTTGGGTCATATATGCGGTAAAAGTGTGATAGTCAGATCTCATTATTTGATTAAACAATAGTCGACGATGGATACTGCTGACAATTCAAATTTATGGACATGAATAGAATAGTTTAGCGAAAGTGTATGAAAACAAACAAAAAGTATGATTCTTATGTTTGTTTGTTTAGAATTATGCACAAAGTCACACTATAGGCTATCTGTGCTCTGCCCACCACAGGTATCGAAACCCGGTTTTTAGTGGTGTAAGTCCGCAGACATATCACTGTGCCACTTGGGGCCATGATGCTTATGAAACTTATAAAATGTTGGAATATATAATAAGTTTATAATATACGTATTATTCAAATGGCAACCTTTTAATATATTTGTTTTAGCTTCGGTGCACAAGGGGTTTTTGCCATAAGAATCGAACTGTGAATTTTAACATTATAAGTTTCCATGCTTACAGCTGAGTTATGTATAATGGTTTGAAACTATTTTTCAACGAGAAAGTTGTCGTGTAGAAACTTTATATAAAACGTTTCTCCTAAACTACATTTCATCTTCCAGACTGTGTGACGTTCCATTTAGTTTTCAGAGAAAAATTAATAAAACGTGTCAAACAACACATTTCAGTGACTATCAATCATTCCACTTTAATGTTGTAACTCTTATTGTTTGGCAAAAGTAAAGTATTATTCATCGCTAGAGCTACGAAAATTGAAATATACTCATTGTTCGATATGTTTCCTAAACAAAACCCTTATTGTTTCGAGTAATTATTGTATAATGCTTTCAGTGGAGAAGGAAAGAACATCTGGAAGTTTGAAAACAATGTACTACAGCATTGAGGTCGCTAAAAATTTGTGTGAGATAGTTCTGTATATACATGGTGAACAGCTAGTCGTATGATGTTAGGAGGTATACCCCGAAAGATAAACCTTAAGCGGTTATCGTTACATCTCATCCAAACTTTACGTTGCAGTTCTTAAGACTTATTGAATGAATGGTACTAGTACTCCGTTTCTTTCGTTTTTAAATTTTATAACAGCTTTCCTAACGATCTCAAAGAAAGTTTAGTACTCACTGTATCTGTAGTTAAAAACAAACACTATTTAGGTCTTCTCCTTCATGTTTGCTACTCTAATAGAATGTCTAGTTAAAAATAAATACTATAAAGGTCTTCCCTTTAGTTTTGCTGTTCTGACAGAACTTCAAAGAAAGTTTAGTCTTCACTGTATCTCTAGTTAAATACTATATTTGTGTTTGTTATTCTAACGTAACATAATATTAGGGAAGTTCATTTCTCACGATGTACTTTAAAAACAAAATAATATCAAAATGATCGTTTCAGAACATTTGTTTTTCTAACAGAATACTGGCAAGGTTAGTCTTCACTACATCTGCATTTCCAAAATACTGAAAGAGTTTCAATCCTTGTTAATGTTCGTTATTACGGCACAAAGTATGTTTAGAGGCTTGTCTTTATGTAAGAAGCAGGACATAAAAATATCTAGTATGTACGTCATTATTCCCTAGAATTGATATTAAGAGGACACAACGAAACAACACCAAATTCAGTCAGGCCGTGACGGTAAAGGTATTTGAGAAATTTAACAAACAAATCAACTGTTCTGTAATCTGCAAACAATTCTAGTTATGTTTGTGTGCATCTGTTTGAAATGCATATTATGTAACGATATCAAAATGGAAAATAGGCATATTTATCTTTTGGTAATATATGCATGATTTTGACAACTCTCTCTTGAACGATAGATCGTGTCCAACAGCGTCGCCTGGACAAGAAATACTCGAAACTCATCTCTTGGCAAAAGATGGTTTTAAATATTCAAAGAACTAACATGTTATTTATAAAGTGTTTTAGTATTCAGTCAGGGCATGGAAATTGGATTGGTTAATCCTTTTGACATATCTTCTTTGATGTTGATTTAGTTTGTGTTTAATGTACCTTTAGATAACTGTTACAGACGCCTAATTGTTATTTCCTCTAATGTAATTCCATATCAGTAAGGCATAAGTCTACTATTGCATATAAGAAATATGTAAACAAACAATTCATCATTTCACCATCTGGTTGGTGATCAGTGTTTTCTCTGAAGTAAGGAACATAATATACATATATATATAGTTAAATAGTCATTCAAGGCTTAACAGAGTAACAGAAAAAATAATCTAGACCACAAGGGACTCGTTGTATTGCATTTAATGGTGCCATTAAGAATAATTGCTATACGTTCTAAATAATTTTACCGGGTTTCTTCTTTCATTATTACGGGAAATACTCTTCTCCCGCCAACATAAATTGCCAGTCCTGCCGTTCATGAGACAGCGCATCGCCATCTTGTGTCTATATCCAACCCAAAGCTGTACATGATGAACTTGAAGCCATTCTAGAGGTTTCCACTCGAACTTCTGATACATATTTCATATACATGTGCGTAATGAAGGACACCATGTGTGATTTTCAATGTCCCCCTCGATAGTGTGTTTACCGTAGAAGAATCTCCATATGGCTGAGAGATGGTTTGTAGAATAGGGAAACCAGGCTATGCTAACAATTTTTACATTTAATTTCTGCTTACATATGAGTACACACCCACGCAAACATATATCTATAGATAGAAAAAACTGAGATATCTCACTGAATAAAACATTTATTTTGTTCTTATATTGTTTGTCACCTTCCTCGAAAACTTTCTAATTGTTATTTGTTTTTGTCAAGAATAAAATATATCACTTTCGCTCCTGGTGAAATGCTCAGAAGATTCAACCTTGCAAGAACTTTTGGGCTTTATTGATTCATGGCCTTGTTTTATATATAAAAAGCTAAAGTAATTTGGCATCATTATAAATAATTCTACAATAACATGTAAACTGGCTAATTTGGAGTACTTTTCAGGACGTAAAACTACAATGCAATTTTCGTCATTTAACGAAAAGTCCTCTGTATAAGAAAATGATGTCGAATGATTTTTTCATACTTTTTATCCAAAATATTCTATTATTTAACTAAAACATAAACTAAGTAAACTTCTAACTGTCGAGAACGAAAAAAGTGAAGTTTCTAGGTATTCCTTCCTTTCTCTTTTTAACTTATAATTATTGCTGAAGAGGGTATGGATAATGATAGAACCTAATTCATAGAGCCCTACGTTTTCTCAAACAGCGTATATAATGGTACGTGATTCTGCTATTGCATCAAGTAGAGGAAAGCGCTTGCCCCTTAAGGTGTTTGCTTGTTTACCTGTTTACTTCCATTGAACGTAGTTGTTTATGACAGTAGTTTCACATGTTTCTACGTTCACCCTCAGAGGGTGGGCTGAATCTTCCACCCGGATTTAGTCAAGTGACTCCCAAGACCATCAGCGCATTTTTTCCCAACGCAACACCCATTTTCCCCTTTTATCTCAATGTTAAACATACGTAATCTTAAATCTTAAAGTTTGTTTAAAAATACGTATTGTGGTATATATCTGTTTTTGTATATATCGTTGTTTTTTAATTTATACTAACCTCAAATATAGTAATATGAGTCGTGGTGAAGATCATTCACGTTTCCTAAATCCTGGTGATTTTTGTTGTTGTTTTAATCCGGAGTTATTATTGTTGGTTAGGTATTTTAATTACATAACTTCATTGTCTATTAAGTTTCAAAATAGATGTGTCTGAAGTGAATGTTATTTTAAGCAGAAATTGAGTATTTATTGGAACGGCTTGTTTGTTTGTTTTTGAATTTCGCACAAAGCTACATGAGGACTATCTACACTAGTTATCCGTAATTAAGCAGTTTAAGACTAGAGGGATAGTCATCACCGCCCACCGCCTGCTCTTGGGCTACTCTTTTACCAAAGAATAATCGGACTGACCATGACTTTGACGTCTCTACGGCTGAAAGGGCGAGCATGTTTGGTGTGACGGGGATTCGAACCCGCAACATTCAGATTACGAATCGAGCACCCTAACCACCTAGCCATGCTGGACCCTTGTTGCTATGGTTTAGCCGGCAAACGCCTACAACTTTAATTAGACGAAGTCACGGAAGTGTAATCAGTTTTTATGACAAATTCAGTAACGAACCTGAAATAAGCTGATTGTTTTAAATAGTACTTTTTGAATGAGTTCACAGTCACGAATTCTTCAACAATCAGAACACTGGAAAACTGTTGTCGTTGTGTTAAACATTTCAAAAACACACGAACTCAAACTGTGAGAAAAAAAAATCAGCCAGTCGGTAGAAATATAATATAAAATTATAATATTTTAACACTTATAATTAGCGTATTGGACCTTTCAGTTTGTGTTGAATTGTGTTGAAACGTTGTTTTTAAGTTCTAGTGTGAGCAAATGCTGAACAAAATTTATTGTCCAGTTGTAAAATGTAAACAAGAAAGCCAGTTTGTCACTAGTAAAACAAGGAAACCTCGGCGCTTCACCTTGTCATACAAGTTCACTTTCATTTTGACATAACTTTTCCGTCTTTTTGCTTCTGTGGCCTAGAGTCAGCCAATTTCAGTATTTAAATATTGAAATAAAAGTTGTTTGGTTGGCTAAGAAATCGGATACAACTTTTATAGCGGGTGTACTGGTTTGCTGGCTTTTGTCTCAAGGTTCGTAACGTAACTTTTAAACACAGACGAGCGCGTGTATTCAAGACTGGCTAGATCAGTGCTCCCGCTGCGCAACTGTAAAAACTTGAAGGACTGGCTTGTAGTCTGATTGCCAAGTAGGTATGCGAACCCTAGAAACCCGACGGCCGTGAAACTCAAAATGCACCGAGTTGGTTATCTTGTATCGGCCGTGAAATTATACCAGATTAGTTGGTTGCTTCACGACGACGGTAAAACACGAAAGTGTTTTCTGGCTCTGAGCTTGTTTCTTTGTTTTTCGCCGTTGTTTTTTACGACCGCCAAGTAGTCTTTGTCTTACTGAATGCAGTCGTGAAATAAAAAAAGAAACAATCGATTGACGATAACCGTCAATTTATGTATGACTGTTGAATGTATGACTACAGTTTGAGGTGACTATTGGTCCATAATCGCTGTGACGTTACTTTATGTTCTAATCACTGTCACTGTGTGACTGTTATTTGTATTCTAACCACTGTATGACTGTTATTTATATTCCAGCTGCTTCGAATTTGTATTCCAACCACTGTGGGACTGTCACTTTGTATTCTAATCACTGTCTCACCAAAATCTATTTATGTTATAACCATTGTTTTTCTGTTACTTTATATTCTAACCGCTGCATGTTCCCATTTGTTTTTAATATTCTAACGACCGTGTGACTTTTTGTATCATAATTATTGTATGACCGTTGCTTTATGTAATTACTTGTTGTCATGTTGTGTAAGGTTTATCAACAGAAATGTTATAAGTGAACATGTTAGGAATTACTGACATTAAAGGTCGTGATACAATACAGGATTTATTGTCGTTTTATCCTACAATGTATACTAATCTAAGCCATGGTAAAATTTTGTACTTGTTATTTATATGTTACAATATATGTTAATCTAAGTCGTAATACAGTGTAGGCTTTGTCGTTATATCTTACAATCTATGTAGAAAATACGCTTGCATTTGTTTTTCCGGAACATATCTCGCAAATTTTTGATGAAACACAACGTATCTCATCGTAAGAAAGGCTTTTAGCCAAGGAGTCCGGATAGCATATTATCTCCCCACACACACACACACACCGAATCACCGCGTTCGTTGTAGTCAAACTTTTCAATGCATGAGAGATAGGTTTTATTAAGATGCGTTAAATACGTGTATATAAATAATATGCTTGTTGCCTTCGTCCGTCCGAAACTTTTCTCTCAAATTTCTTGACCAAACACTACAAATCTCATATCGTTAAAATTGCCTTTGTCCGAGCAGTCTGGATTGTATATTAGCTTTTCTGTTCAGAATCACCTTGCCCATTTTTGTTTTATAAGTGTGTTCAATGAACGATTGTGATACATAGCTGGACAATGCCGTTGTCATCGTGTGGAAACTGGCTTCGAACTAACATCAGTCTTTTTATTTCCCAAGTATTTCACTTAACTCGCACGTAATTTCCTTAAAAATGAACATTACACTTAATACAATTCCTGTTAGTTTTCTCGACTTATTTAAGTCTAAAATACACATGTACAATTCATTCCCAATCACTTTGTGAACACGCATTCAGTCGTTTCTGCACTAAGTTTGCCGTTGTTACAACTCTACATTTACTTTGCAATAACTTAGCTTCAGTTCATCTCATAGATTGCTGTAAATTCCTTATAGCTACTTTTTCTTTACTAAAGGTTTTATTCTTCGAATTATTCTTTAGTAGTCTTCGAAACTAAAAGTTAGAATAATTCTTGAAATGCAGATTTAGGTTGTATTAATCACTTGATTTTTGGTTTGAAGAATCATGAACTCACTGATGGTTATGTTTTCTTTTGTTTTTTAATGTCATAGCACGTACGTACGTATTTGTGAAAGGATCGTATTTTTTGTTGTTTTTTTTACCTGTACTATTGTAAATAAGAAGCAAATTAGTGTTCGTATTACCGTCCATAATAATGTTAATTGAAACAAATCAAACAGATGTATCGACGTCGTTTTTTCATAGTTTTTCGTTGATACGATGGTTTGTTAGTCATATGCTAGTTTGACGAACTAGTGGTCGCTGGAGAGGAAAATATTTTTGAGCATGATTTATATTGTGATAATCTTTTTTATTACGATATTTGATAGCTAATTAGCGTTAGATATATCTTTCAATTGGCTCTTGAAAAAAAAAAAGACATTTCCGCGGTTTAAAGTTCTGCATTTAGTAGATGATTAGATTCTGTTTCGCTTTTAATTACCGTCTGTTGTAATGTAATATCGTTAGCGCATGTGTCGGCAGAAGTGTATGATGTGGAAAAGGCTAGATTGCTCTAATTTAGCAAACATACAAGCCTAATTCATTTTACATTCTTACCTGCTATGGTGAAATAAATAACTTGTTCACAGCATAGCTATCTTATTACTTGAAAAAGGATTAGCTAAACTTTTGGTTTTATAAGGTGAATGGTATATTTCTTTAAAACACTTCTAACTGTCGATATATTTTACAATCATTGAAAGTGCTACAACACTTCTCGTGCACATTTTGAGATACTTAGAACGTTAATTTACACACCGTTCTACTTGGCCCGGCATGGCCAAGCGTGTTAAGGCGTGCGACTCGTAATCTGAGGGTCGCGGGTTTGCATTCCCATCGCGCCAAACATGCTCGCCCTTTCAGTCGTGGGGTCGTTATAATGTGACGGTCAATCCCACTTTTCGTTGGTAAAAGAGTAGCTCAATAGTTGGCGGTGGGTGGTGATGACTAGCTGCCTTCCCTCTAGTCTTGCACTGCTAAATTAGGGACGACTAGCACAGATAGCCCTCGAGTTGCTTTGTGCGAAATTCCAAAAAACAAACAAACAATACACACCGCTCTCTCTTTTCCTTGTCAGAAATTAAATCCAGACATGCGCATTACCTTTACGTGTGGTTTCGTTGGAAGATTAACATACAAACTAACTAGAAACCCCAGTAATTTTACACAATCACTTACGTGATTTGGTCAGACTGTGCAATCGCAAACCAACCAAATTATTCGCTCAGAACTCTAGACTTCTTACGCTTTCTAATCTAAATCCGTTTACTGAGTTGAATGTTCTTTCCGCAGCTGGTTCCGAGTCGTGTCACTTTTGCACATCGTTGGCTATACCAAATACACATGCCACGTGCACGTACGCTGCGCTACAGAAGAAGCGTACAGGTTCAACAGAGATCCACAATGTTATAAACATCATACGTAAACTGAGAATTTGCAAATATATATTCGCATACCTTTTTCTTAACAGATATAATAAAGGTACAAATGTTGACTACCCTTTGTGGGTTTTTTCCCTATCCATAAAAGCCTCCTAGTGGTGTGTCTACAGACTTAAAACAAACAAGAAACCAGATTTCAATACTTCTGATGGACAGAGCACAGATAGCCCTATGTGTACGTTTGTACTTAACTACAAACAAAGAAACTATCCATAGAAAAGTAACATCAGAAAACTGTAGAGAAAACATGGCTGTTTTATGATTATGCATTGTTTCCATGTAATGAATAGCTCTGATTAAAACAAAACGATGAATCTATCAAGTTTATTCCAAACTTCCTCCATTTTTTAACTCTCTAACTTTAATAATATTTTAACAGTTTTTGCAATGCATAATTAAAAGTGACAATATAAGAAAGTAAAACACAAGGAAATAAATATAAAACCTTGTGCATGGTTAGCGATGAGGAGTGAAGTTCCCTAAAAGCGTAATAACTCGGTGACAAGCACTGAAATGAATGATAGATTGACTTTACATATACTTTTAATGTAGCAAATAGCTTTTCTGCTGACTATTATTTATGGAAAAATTCACCATTTATCTCCATACTATGCTAAATTTGAGTAATTTTACACCTCATCCATAACACAGGACAACGGAAAATCGAAAAAAAGGCTATTTTTAGTGGTCGTCTGTATATTATATGTATGATGTTTTAAGATGCTCTTTAGTAATTGAAGTGAAGATGTACATGTACAGGAATTGAAACATTCATAATACTGATACCACTAATTTATTGAGCAGAGAACTATATAAATTATTAAAAATAAATATGGAGTTCAATCTATCATTCGGTTCACCACTTGTCACTGAGTTGTATCGGTTTCGGATAACTTCATCTCTTATCTATTGAATAACCCTGGGCCCCTATGAGTAAGTGGAAATAAAACACAACAACATCAGGCATGTTATAATGCTAGTTTTCTTATATTATCTTTGTAATACTTTTAGTTGCCGACTCACCACTTGTCTCTCACAGAGTTATACTGGTTTCGTACAGTTTCACGCTTCGTCAGTAACTCTTAATAATTATGAATAATAGGTTAGTAGCATTATAACTGCACATTCTTTAAATCTTAATAACTTATGTGTTCAACATAATAAGTTGAAGACAACGCTAAGTGAAGCCTAGTTCTGTTTTATTCAATTTGCTCTTGTCCAGGGTTATTGGTGAAGGGTGGAATTCCCCGAAACCGAAATAACTCGGCGACAGCTTGTGAATAGAATGATTTTTCATGATTATTTTTATAAGATAAATAGCTTTTCTGTGGAATGATTTAAAATAATAACTTAGTAGCATAAGTGCTTCATGTTCTTGAAATTCGATATAAATATACATTAACTGTGGTGAACGAGTACAACTAAAAACCATACATTTAATGTAAAGTGAAATAATACTAATCTAACATGTTAATAATTGTGTATGAATTTTTATTAACGTTTAGATTTTAAATGTTGTCTTTACGAAGTATATAATATTCTGGTGTTGGCATTTAAGGATAATAATTATATAATTGGGTTAAATAGTATGTATTATCATGAATCTAGTCATTGTCAAATATCTGAATCAAATTATATCTGCTTCGTTTTTATTATAATTTTTAACGTTTATATTTGTGTAGAAATAAGAATAATAATTCGGTTTGTATGTTTGTTTTATACATTTATTTATGTGGATGTTATATTTTGTTAGATCATTTTAATTGGCTAATGTTATATATGATATATTTTTTAACAGAAAGAATGTTTATATTCACCGTTCAAATAAAAAAAAAATAATGCATCCCTTAAAACCTTGTTGTTAAAATATGTACAGCCTATCTTACTGACATTGGTCATTAGTGAAGTTGTGTTGTTATAACTTTTCCATTTTTTGTGTTTAGTTTCTCCAGACTAGTCTGGCTAAGATTCCAGCACGGGTGGCTAATTTATGTTTCTGAATGCAGTTTTTTTTTACAGAATATAATTAACAAAAAGTTAATTACTATACAGTATTCTTTATAATGGGTTGTAACTTGAATGAAAAGAGAAATAGCGAGACTATTTAGCTCTACAAACTGAGTCTTGGAAAATAAAAACAATGGCCAAATGCTTATGACCATCCATCGATACTATACATAAACTCACTTGTAAAGAACTGTAATTTGAATGTTGTAACATCAACGCTAAAATATCACTTTAAAATGTGTTTTAAAAAATTGTTAATGTTTGGGATGACAGCTTTAACACATGGGCAGTGAAGCAGAATAACAATTTTAGCAACATTACATAATGACGTTTAGGCTTAGTTTATCGTCAAACTTTCTCCTTGTAGCCGCGCCAAGGTCATTTGTAGCTGAAGGCGTTTAAGGCGGCACTACAGGTACAGAATTGCATGATCGGCCAGCCCCTCAGCCCTGTGATGAAGGTAAAGCAGCCAGTGGTAGGGATAAAGAAGGGGACACAAGACTCACGCTTTGGAAAATTATCATCTTATCATCTTCCGCCTTGCATTTTAAGGAGCCGTACCTATAACAATTACGTAGTCACGAAAGCGTCAAGTATAGCATACTTTATTCTCTCCTTTACACGTATTGTGATCAAACAAGGGACTAGCTGTTTAACAACGACGATTTATATTTTCTGGTTATTTTTTATCGTGATTATGTGTTTGTCCATGATATATAGTTGTTCGCAAGCAGTATCAGGAAAGCTTTTCACCGTATACGTTTCTATATTATGTAACGTGTATTAATTCCTATGACCAATCCAAACATTTTGCTTTATGGGTGAATCGTAAATTAATACATATTCAGACTTATGCAATGAAGCATGACTGATAAGTGGCCCGGCGTGGCTAGGTGGGTTAAGGCGTTCGACTCGTAATCTGATGGTCGCGGGTTTGAATCCCCGTCGCACCAAAACATGCTCGCCCTTTCAACCATGGGGGCGTTATAAAATTACGGTCAATCCCATTATTCGTTGGTAAAAGAATAGCCCAAGAGTTGGCGGTGTTTGGTGATGACTAGCTGCCTTCCTTCTAGTCTTACACTTCTAAATTAGGGACGGCTAGCGCAGATAGCCCTTGAGTAGCTTTGCGCGAAATTCAAAACACAAATAAACTGACAAGCGGAGCATCATCGAAAACTTAAAAGATAAATTGCCTGTGCAAAAAATCATTCTGAATTTAGACTTGACTTAAAGGTCAAGAAACAAACACAAACTTAGGAATAGTTTGCACAACTCGTTCGTATTCAGCAGATGTATAAGCTAATACACTGAACCAAATGTTATTACTATAGCTAATCGCCAACTAACAGCATTTCAGGCATGTGTAACAAGAGTGTAGAGGCTGACTTTTTTTTTTACGCATTTCATGAATGAAAGGCTTTTCTGAAATCACGATGACGTATTTTAAGATGTGGTTGGGCATGGTGCGTATAGTGATTGGCAAACTCGAATTTTGTTAAGTCATTTCACCTAGCTGCCATTGAATTAGCTGTTTAGCCCTTGGCCTAGAGATTGAAAGCTATTGCGCAGGCGCCAAGACCCGACTGTTACAAGAAGGGTTAGTAATAGTTTTGAAATGTAGGTCACGTTTGCTGTAATCGGCGTGTTAGGAATGTGCAGTTCAGAACATGTTGAACTTTGTTACAAGTCTATGTACAGTATAACTATTGTGCACTTAACAGTGATATATCATAACTTCTGTAATTCATGCTAGTTACAAGTTAACTCCCCAGTTTCTGATTAATTGAAAAGAAGTGGATTGTAGACCATTTTTAACATTTTAGTAACTTCGAATTATTAGGAAACGATCATCGATAAACTTTCTATACAGAGTTGACAGTTCTTTATTATTTCTCAGAAATGAATAAGTTAAAAAGAGGTATAATAACGGAATGAAGTTTAATCACTATCTCTTTCTACAATCTGCTCCCCAGTGGCATAGTGTCTTAGGACGTGAATCACTATAAACTAGTTTTCGATACCCGTGGTGGGTAGAACGTGCACAACCCTTTGTGTAGCTTTGTGCTTAACTGTAAACAAACAAACTTTTATATTTCTATAATTTTAGTCTTCAGTAACTAAAGAAAATTGAAGCTTAATTAATATAGACATTACGCATATTAACATACGTCTTTTTGTCGCTAAAATAAACTTAGGAAAATTCCAACTCCAAATAGTCAGGAATTGCAGTTATCTTTCAAGTAAGGGTTGCAAATTATTTAAATATTCATTAACAAGAAGAAAAACATTTAGAACGTGTTTTAATGTACCTGAAATAAATAAATATTTTAATTTTATCTTGGTGTTCATTCCATACCATGAACTTTTGTTTTCTACCTTATGAAAATTAAATTGTTCATGTTACAATTAATGAACGAAGCATTATTAAATCAAAGTTGTGGTTATACTTAAGCACAAAATTATAGAAAAGGATATCAGTGCCCTACACGACGAGTATTTAACGCTAGTTTCTAGCGGTACAAATCCTCAGACGTGCTGCTGTGGCACAGGAGGGGGAAGATATATATTAAAATGTGTTGTTTTTTATCCAAAAGGTATATGGCAAATTCTAGACTGGTATCAAACGTTAGATGATTTTTTCCTCTTCTGATTAGCTGCACTTACATCGCTTAATATGAACTGGTTATTTATCTAAGAAAAAGCGTCTAATCATGTAGTGATCCTAGAGATACAGATAATTAAAAAACTTTCAGTGCCCCCTTCCGGTAATTCTACGCATAGTGAAATAATTCATGATATATGTATGATATGAGAGATTATAAATTACAAATTGCGAGGAAAATTTAATGTTTACATCAGCTCTGACAAATATATATAATTATGTATATCTATATAATTTGTCACAAGTAATTGTTGTTTACAGACGAATTTTTGTCCTGCTTGACTTTTTATTTAACTCCTTTCTATATACACGGTCTTGAGGAAGAAGTATTAGAAATAAATAAAGAATAATCTACAAACAAAATCGAGTTTTGGTATTACTTAGTGCTTAAATTCTGTCGGATTCAAGACCTGGAACCTATTTTGTTTTCAGTCGCAGCTAGAGGCTTATAGAATGTCTTTGAGAGTTTCTAGATCAAACCATAAGCTTATAGCTCTATCATATATGGGTCGTTTTGAGATTTAATTACAGTTTTGGACTCAGGAGATCAAACCCACTCGACTGATGTATTTGACTACACCAAGATCTCATAGATTAATTTACTCTAATCTTGCCCATAAGAATTTCAATTTGAGAGTCGTCTAGTAAAGGTCCTGATGAATAATAATATCGTATCAGGTTTACGCGCACAAAAATATAGCAAATAAAAAGGAAACAAACTTTTATAGATTTACTCTGACCCTGCCCAAAGAATTACAAATGTTGTGACTATTGAGGATTCCCTTGTTTTCTTTTTAAGTCCAAAGACATCGAACACATTATAATTAAAATAAAACTGTTCTTAGTAGGATTGCAAATTGATATTTGACTGACACAGTCAATAAGGTTTAAATTGTTTTCTTCCAAGACTGAAACTCCCTCCAATCAACAGTGATCTGGTTTTTTAAATAGAAATTAATGACTGGTCTTACGAGTTTGTGACGATACACCGAGCAGCAACACTGCACGGAGTTTACAAAGATTTTATCTTTTTGTACGTGTCTTCCTTTGGAAAATACAACAAAAAAAAATCTCATTGGGAAGATTGTTATTAACACATTCCAATATATTTTGATTAATAATGAAATGATTTATAAAAATAATTACGTTGCACAGCAAAAAAAAAACGTTAAGTGGGTTTCATATTTACTATTACTTATTAAAACTCGAGAAAATAAACGTTATCTGTCACGGACTTAAATGATATATTTTATCAAAATTCATAGTATGTAGTATGAATAAGGTTATCTCAGCATGTTCACTTAAAGACATGGATGGTTATAGCGTAGGCTAGTAAAATAAATGGAAGACTTTTGAAGTATTTTCATGTTTATGCGCAGTTATCCTTATTAATGTAACTTCTGGTAATCTTGTCAGGTACAATTTTAATCAGAAGCGACATTCCGGTTCTTAAACCTGTTTGTTTTTTACCTGTTAGTTGTGAAATGATTAAAAGGCTCACGGCCGTTCACACCCGTGTCTGTGCTGGCCGACCTTGACTCCCGACCGTCAGCCGTGCATATACACTGCCATAGCAAAATCAGGGACTTGGCGTTTTGCCAAGACTAGCATGGTCACATGAAAGAATCGTGACATTGGTTTTGTTTTGTTTTTTTTTGTCCATTTCTAGATTTACAGAACAGACAGGATATTATTTTTTAGGCCTTGAATGAACACAGTACATTTATCGTCTAGTATGTTTCGTGACCGATTACACGAGAATAAAACCACACGTAGTTTTAGAAACCCTTATTCGTACTGTAAGTCTAAGTTGTTTGAACAGTGTTTCAATAAAGATAAACAAGATTCATAGAAATAGGAAAAGTATTTATAAATAGAAAATTGACTTTGAATAAAACAATGCCATACTAAGCATATATGCATATCATTATATGACGTATGAAATCAGTAAAGAAAACGCCTTTATCAAGATAAGCCTGAAGTATGCTTTTACGCTTTCTAAACAAGTGAATTAAGCTGTGAAATCATAAATATCATGGTTAGGAAAGAGAAAGCAACGCACTAAAAACTACCGACAGTTACTACAGATGTATTTTCAGTTGATCAACATAATTTTCGTTAAGCATTAGGTTAACGCTTATTCTTTCAACTGGTGTGTTTAGTTTTGTTTGTTTGTTTATTATTAAGCACATAGCACGATGGGCTATCTGCGCTCTGCCACCACGGATATCGAAACCCTGTTTCTAGAGGTGTATTTAGTTTTGAATAGAGAAACGTGCTTCACTCATCTGTAGTAGTTTGTATATGCTTGTGACACATACGTGATTATTTAAAATAAACACAACATCTCCAAAATTATCTTTGTATTAATTAAACCAAAGAAGAATATTACCACAGATGACAGCTTATTAATTACGCTTTAAGAGACGACTCTAAATTCATTAATTAGCCCTGTTGTTAAACCTTACGCAGTAATAAGAAACTGCATATAAAAACAGTTACTGTTTACCTAACAACTGTAATTTGGGTTTTACTACATAGGATTTTGTACTTTGCATTTATACACTTTTTCCAATTCGGTATTCAGTCATTATATTGTACAAAATCCACTTACTTTACTGTAATGTTGTGCTGGGATAAATATAATATTTCCTCTATAATTATTGTAACATTTTCAGAAACCTTAACTTGTTGTTTCATTTTTGCACATTGGGAATTTTAACAAAGCTCCAAATAAACTGCTTTTTTACCTATGTTTTAGTTCAAAGACTTATCTCGTACTTAACTTCTTTCAGAGATTTTCTTTCCATGGGGTAGGGAAGAAGCTTTCCATTCCTCTCTTCTCTACATGTTTTTGTAAACTTGAAGGACTATTTCTAGATGGTAGCTTTTGGTGTGTAAAAGCTTGGTTCCCCTAAAGCTGTACCATTTAAGACACGTACAAATAATGTTGAGAAATACAACATACCATCGGCATTCAAACGCCCTGTACTACATTATTCACCAAATAAGATTTCCACTTTCCCACAAAAATATTCTAAAAGTAAACCCCTGATTTGTGTTTCAAGTTTGCTATTCGTAACCTTTCTTATCTCTTTTGTGTTTATGTAGTTCAGAAAATCAGTTGCAATAGTTGTAATATGAAGACGAGTATATTTGTGGGTATATAAATTGAATAACGGATCACCCCAGAATATATCATTAAATTTAGTCAATTACATAATACTTTAGCTTTTCTCATACTGGCTGTCACTTATGCGTATATATGTAATATTTACGGATATTTATTTATTTGTTATTTTTATATTGCGGCCGCGTACTTTGAACTTTGACTGACCCTTCGTATTTTAGTGTACCACGCCCATCCGTATACAAAAGCGTATGACGTGGGTTAGGTTTTATCCTTATTTTCCTGTGATGTTATCTCAACTCTGCCAAAGCACGAGGATATTTTTTTTCCGGTTTCCATGTTAATACGTGGGTGATTGTGATTCATTTTCTTGCCTCTTTGTTGTTGAGGGTCAGGTATTCGTAATTACAACAATACTAGGCTTATTATATGAAACGAAGTATTGGACTCACGTGTCTAATTATTTTAATATAGAAATTTATAGTGTTAAGATGTTATACGTGGGTGAATGGAAAAAGAAAAAGATGTGTGAAAGCAGTGGCATAAGTATTTGAAAACTGCACTCGGACATAAAAAACAACGTAATGAAACACATCATAAAACCATTAGGATGCTTTGGAAAGAGCATTCTTTTATGTTGTATTATTATTCAAGAAATATGCGAATAATATTTGCATAAATATAGTTTTGTGCTCTCCTTTCATTTTACGTTCCCTTCCGTAAGAATTTAAATTCTATATGATAGATTATAGAAGTTGGCGATAGATGTCACAGCTAATCGTCTCTTTAAAAATTTGCATAACATATTATCAGAGAAATCCAGTATTAAGGAAGAAATCAATTGTTAATAGCATTGTTAGGTCGAAAAAAAATCAAATATTTCAAAGAATTACTCTTTAGAAATTGTTCATGTGTCATATGTATGATTAAGTTTGGTATTTGTTTCTTATAAATAATGAATTTCTGTGCAAATAAATACAGCCTCGTAATGTGGTTAGAACCTCTCATCTTTACATCACTTTTCCCGGCTCTCTTTGTAAACATTCAAAAATTTAACAAGGGCATTTCGTGTTTTTTTCTTTCTCTCGTTGTTGTTTTGATTTTTTTTTCTCGAAGTTACTTCACTATTTCTTTGTTGTTGTATTTTATCTTCTCGGTTTTCCCCCTAATAATTGATGTAGAATACATTGTATTAAGCCCAGCGTGGTTTCAGATGAGACGCGTGTAAAATGTTTTATTACCATTTTTTATTATTCCAGTTATATATAAAAACAATAATAAAATTTCTTCTGAAGTAGAAACATAGGAGTTTGTTTATTCTGTTGTTCCTTGAAATACGTTAATAAAAACCTTTTCCTCTTTATTCATAGTATGGTTAGCATATAAGAATGTGGATCTGAGGTTCTGTGGCCACTAGCAGAATAACGCATAGGCCACCTAAGGCCCAGGCTGTATTGGTGCTCTGCCGGCCACACAAGTAAAAAAAAAGAAACATGGTTCCTAAAAATATCAGAATAAAGGCAATAGTGAGTTATTATTATAATTCCCAAATTTAGTTGCTCCTATAGCCCCACTAAAGTTTAGTCCAACCCTGTCCATAGCTTACGTCCCGCTACCGAGGTAAAAACAAAACAACTTAGGATCAGTTAGCGAAGATAACCCATCGTGTAGATTTATGCAAAATCAAAAAAAAAAAAAAAATTGAAAAGAGGAGAGGAAATACGTTCCTTATTTGGTATGATATTTACTGGTAAAATATTTTCTTCTGAATGTTGCACGAGGTTCATGTTTATAGATAAAGAATTTAAGTGTAAGACTGGAGACAATAATAAAATATTACACTTTAAAACATAAACAAGTATGGTCACTCGGTACTCGACATGTTGCCACCTTCCAAAAATAAAACTTATTAAAAATATTCTCTCTTTGTTGTCAAATAATTTATAGTATTTAGTGCTTTTACTATCTTTTCTAAAGGAAAAGAAGAAATGAGTCCTCCCACCAGCGGACATAATGGATGTTATGTTGATAGCTATGGAGATATCAGAAAGAAAACTAAAGGTCCTGTTCCTCGCCAACAGGAGGAACTCTGTTTGGTATGTGGAGATCGTGCTTCTGGATATCACTACAATGCGCTCACTTGTGAAGGATGTAAAGGTATTGTTTATAATGATATTTTAAACTGATATGAAATCACCATATTTCAAAAACAAAAGCGAGAATGTATTCATATAATATATAACGTGATGATAACCACACCTTGAAAAGTAAAAACAATAATTATAAATATTGTAAAGTAAAAAAAATAAAATAATTCAGGAAACTATATTTCTATACTTTTATTTAAAATCAATAGGTAATAGAAAAAAAATGTTAATTTAAACCGATAGATAATTTACTTTATCTCCGATGTTTATAGCCCCTCAGGGGCATAGTGGTATGTCTGCGGACTTACAAAGCGTAGAAACCAGGTTTCAATACCTGTGGTGTGTATAGTATAGATAGCCCATGGTGTAGCTTTGTGCTTAATTACAAAAAACAAATCGATACTAGTAAATCAATAATATAATGATATGGTATATAAATTCAAAGCTAAAATTATAGATAATGGTTAAACAAAACTATACATATAGTGTAATAATTTTCCCCATATTTTTATATAAGCAGTGAATAAATATTATACACAAATTTATTATTTATTTAATTATATAAACAGAACCTTGAAGACATGTATCAACACATATGTATGTATGTATATAATAAGTATTTACGAAGGAAGACCTTGTCGTTGATGCATTGAATTTCTTATGAAAGGAGATTTTGTTTTCAGCCCGATTTAAATGTCTGATTTATTTTCTTTAAGTAATAAAGTGATATGAAAACTTTGGAATAACCATCTCGTGATTTAAGATAGTAAAGTTATCTAATGTCAACAAATCGATTATATTGCTCTTCACCTGGTTGTGCACCTAAACATTGTTAAAGTTGAATGAATTTTTTTTTTTTTTACTGTGTAGGTTTCTTCAGGCGCAGCATTACGAGAAACGCGGTCTACCAGTGCAAGTACGGCAATAACTGTGAAATTGATATGTACATGAGACGGAAATGTCAAGAGTGTAGACTAAAAAAGTGCTTAAATGTTGGGATGCGACCAGAGTGTAAGTTGCTAGACGTTCTTAATGTATCATGTTTCCAATGCTCGTATTTTTATTTAGGAGATGGGAGAACTGAAAACATTAATATGATACAGTTACATCACAACAAAAAATAGACTACGTTATTTGAATACATATTTGCAGTTATATTGGTATGTGGCGCCATCACAAAGATTTAAGGAAACTACTTTGTTTTTGTTTTACAAATGAATCCTTTTAAAATAATTTTTCTCTGTTCCAAGTGATTTTTTTGGAAAGCTGAAGAAATACAAAAAAATGAAAATTTTATTGTAAATCATTTTATTTTTCATTATAATTTTGTATAACACAGTTTTGTTTATTTAATAACTTCAAGTGATATAGCAAAATAACAATTCTTACGAAATTTGAGAAAACAAATTTATTGTTTTGCCTGTTTTTAACTAGGTGTAGTGCCTGAATACCAGTGCGCCATCAAACGAGAATCAAAGAAAATACAGAAAGAGAAGGATAAGCCTAACAGCACGACGAGAGAGAATATTTGCGACAAAGATGAAAAAACAAACCAAGTTAAACCACTGGAACCTGCCCAAGAAGAAGTAATCAATAAGCTAGTCCTATTTCAAGAAGAATTTGAATCCCCATCAGAAGAAGACCTGAAAAAGATCTCTGTAAGTGGCATTCCATAGTATCTTATAACATAACTGGGTAAACAAAGTTGCTAAATTACTTTGAAAAGTAAAATTTTAAAACAGTAGTTTTGAAATATAATTTTCTGGCAGTTAAAATCATAAAATACTTGAATAATCTGTTACTGCCAAAAATGTAAAACTTTGAAAATGTAGAGCTGTAATAATAGAAAACATTTGGTAATATAGTACTTCTATGGCTTTGTCAACTAGTTATTGCGAATAATTAAGTTACAAAAGACAACGAAAACCAAAATGTCTGAGACAAAAGTTTTAAATTACAAATGATGGATATTGTTTGGTTTTACTTCTACTTGACAAGTTATAATCGTACTTTTTGTCATAAAGCAAGAGGATCAACTATTCTTGAATACTTCGATATGTTTTTCATGTAATCGAAAATAAGAAATTTTGTAATAAACCCCACATTTCCACATATTGTTCAAATTATATATAAAGTAATAATATTTAAGAAAACCAAATTGGTATTATTTCCTTCTGTTTTCTTGACAGACCTTTCCCACAGGCGATAGTGAAGAAGATAATCTTCGAAGGTTCCAACACATTACTGAAATTACCATCCTCACGGTCCAGCTCATTGTAGAGTTTTCCAAACGTGTTCCTGGGTTTGATACCTTACTCAGAGAAGATCAAATTACTCTTCTGAAGGTAAAAAATATAAAAGTGTATGCTTTCAGGATAATATTTTTGTCAGATTTCCATATGCAAGTTTCCTGTGTCACAAGTTGTAAAAAAATTGGTTAAAGAGAATTATCTCCAGTGTATTTCTACTTATTTTAACAGGTTTATACAGTAAATTTTATTATATCATGTGGCAAGTTGACAAAACAGACAAAAATTAAAATGTTATGAAAGTTTTGACCATTTTAATGAAAAATAGAAGTTTTTTTAGGTTTTCAAAGACGTAGGAATAGATGGGGTTTTTACTCCGTGGTCTATGGAAAGTTAAACAAGGCTTGTATTTTTAAGAAAGAAAGAAACAATTATAAAGAGAACAGTGAAATAAGATTTAGCTATGATAAAAAGAAAGAGAAAGAATCTTCAATAGCCACAGCATTGGTAATTCTTTCAGGTAGAAATAGAGTAAATTAATCTGTGAAACATTTATCTCATTTTTATTAACTATATTTTTGTGTTCCAACAATACTGAGCGCAAGGTGCACATAAACCTGATTCAATTTTTATACTCATCTGCCTACCTTCAAACTGAAATTCTTATGGATAGAATTACAGTAAATTTATCTATGAGACCTTTGGAATTATGAGCTAAAAATTTGTACTCGATAAACCATTCTATGAGCCGCGGCATAACAAATCAGTTGAGTTTTAATTTTCAGCTCCTCTTGAAATCGTCTTCAAGTTAACTATTGTATTATAAGAACAATGTTTAAAAATAGTTTAGTTGAATATACCTAAACAGCTTATCTACAAAAAGTAATCACAAATCATCTATTTTTACAACAAAATACACAGTGTAGTACATAAGGCTGTGACAGCTGAGAAACATTTATAACTATTATCACCTTCTAATACTACAATTTTAATCAGTAAAATCCATCAAAGCAATGATAAAATTCACACCAGATTGTTTCTGGTTTTAAATTTGTAATGTAATAACTAAGAGATATGTGAAAAAAAATAAACATCTGCACTCTAGTATGAATTTCTCAATTTCTTAGACCAGTTTTTTCCCAACTTTTTTCTATACTTATAGAGGTAATTGATGTTGAAAAGAGGAACTGAAAATTTATTCAATAATTATTAAACGTTAACGTAAAAGTTGAGTGTCCTTGCAATTAATTTACCCATGCTATGAATTAAAAAATAATAATTAAATTTGTCATTTTATATTAAAACATTGGATTTAACCTGATGATAGTACAAGCTAAACATAAATACTTGTTTATCTCCAGGTACCCAAGTTTCTTTGCATGTTTGCTTTTGTGCACAGTAATCATAAAGTTGGAAACAGCTATGTTTTTCTTTAAATTATTAGCATATCTGTGGTCAGAATTGACATAGCAATATTTTACAATCAAAACTCAACTTTTAGTGAGTATGCGAGTCTGTATGATGAAATTTATTATTGATGTTTTTAAGAATTTTATTGTGATAATGCAATTTCGGGAGAAGGGGCTGTGGATAATGATAGGGCGCATGAATAAAATCTTGCCTGAAGGTCTTTCAGACTCTTGCTACACCACTGAGAAATCTCTCTACACAAAACAAGGCTTTGGCTACATAATTTTCTATTACCTAAAAACATTTGAAACCTTAAGTAAATCATACAAATCTTCTTTCTGGTTCAGTTAATCTCGTTTCTACCATAGGTGTTGTTTGAGAGAGGCCGACAGGAGCGGCTGCCTTTCCTAAGCTTGGATGAGTCCCTTAATGGCAGAATTTGAGACATTTTTAGTCAGGCCGGATTAACACAAATATCATAAAATTTACATATATTAGCAATATAATTGTAGTTAATGTGTATTAGGTGTCATCTCTTCCTGTACTAACAACCTTAAAGAACAGTTTTAATGGAATTTCTTATCAAATATTAAAATCAGTACTAACTGGGCAGTGCAATGTAAGCAGAAGCAAAAAATTAATTTTTTTTCAAAATGAACTTGTACAATCAGTCTACAGAGAAAACTAAGTTTATTTATGCTTCTTTAGAATAGAATAGTTTTTGAATAACGTCTTGGATTCTTTTAAATATATTAATGTATTTCTTCCATTTGGTACAATGGTCCAGGAGGGTTAAGGCATTTGATTCGTAATCTGAGGGTTGCGAGTTCAAATCCTGGTTGCACCAAACATGCTTTCCCTTTCAGCTGTGGGGGCATTATAATGTGATGGTCAATCCATTGGTAAAGACATAGCCCAAGAGTTGGTGGTTGGTGGTGATGACTAGCTGCCTTTCCTATAGTCTTACACTGCTAAATTAGGGATGGCTAGTGCAGATAGCCCTCGAGTAGCTTTGTGCAAAAATTCAAACACAAAACAAAAACAAATTATTTGATACAAAATATATTGGTTACCTGTTGTTGTTTGGAATTAAGCACAAAGCTACACAATGGGTTATCTGTGCTCTGCCCACCACGGTATTGAAACCTGGTTTTTAGCATTGTAAGTCCACAGACATACTGCTGAGCCACTGGGGGGCCTGATTACCTGTATATGTTCCTTATGTTAATATTATAGAATTTTGTAAATCTCGAGCATCCCATAAAGTATGCAAAATTTTTATTAGGTGACTTTACAAAAAATAATTATAAATTGGTTACACTAACTAATACAAATTACAAAAGTAAAATAAATACAATTACAAAAAAAAAGTATATAAAAAAAATGTGGTTTTGGCATCCTGGTAGTATCAGAAATCCAAATATTACACAATTAAATTCAGTTTGTACTTCAAAATAGAGTTAAAGTAAATGCAATTTTTTTTATTTAATGTAGCTTTTACTTGAGGTTACAAAAATGATTATTTGCATGCATTAAAAAAAAAGTTAAAAATACATGAAACTTTGTAATAAAAGTAAGTCTCTTCAGTGTTATTAATTTTAAGTTTGTTCTTAAGGTAATTTTGGATAACTGTAGAAGTTGCAGGAACTATTTTCAAATTTATAAGGATGAACTGTAATTAACATAATATTTAGGGGGTATATCTTAGTGTTAAAAACAGTATTTTTCTAGTTATTGTATCATACAATATACATAAAAAAATATTTGTGAAATCATTATTTTCTTCTCCCAGTTACCCATATAATTAAATTTTAAAACAACTTTTAGCATATTTCACCGAGAAGAATGAGAAATTACATTTATTGTATTAGGCATGCTCTAGTGAAGTGATGATGTTGAGAACAGCTCGGAAGTATGATGGGAAAACAGACTCAATTGTCTTTGCTAATAATCAACCATACACACGAGAGAACTACCGCAGTGCAAGTATAGGAGATTCTGCAGATGCTCTCTTTAGCTTTTGTAGGAAGATGTGTCTTTTAAAAGTCACCAATGCTGAATATGCTCTACTTACATCCATTGTAATTTTCTCAGGTAAAAAGCATTTTCTACAACTTACAATAATATGAAGACCAATTAAATTTAAAGTTGTTTTTGTGTTATGTGACATTTTTCAGTATATTTGAATTAAATAAATAACTGTCATCAGAAATCCTTTTTATTTTCTATTGTTTTCAATAATTGTGATCATATGAATGATGCATTTCTTCCAAGGAGAAAAATACATTCAGTAACGAGTTTCAAAATTTGCAAACTTAAAATTTTATAGTTTAAAACATAAAAACAAGTTGAATGTTTCCAAAAGTTACGAAAAATATTTTATGTTGGTTAACTGTAAGTGTTTTATAACAAGCAAAACAATAACATACATGAGTTAAGTTTGTTTCAGTGTATAAAATAACATATTTTCAGGCTTGCAGACTGGAATAAATTACCTCTACTAATGCTTTTAATACTGTGGAAGTTTCCAAAACATGAATGGATGTTATAGACATTTCTATAAATGTATATGAATCTAAGTTTTAATATGTAATTATGAATGAGGTAGTGCCTTTCTTAAAGCTCTTTCCTTAAAATACAAAGTACCTAAATGTAATGGTACTTTTTGTACTTTTTGTGTTTTTTAATTTTGGACAAATAGTGCTTTTTTATAATTTTAGTTGAACAAATATAATTTTCAAATTTCACCTTATTTTGCAGAGCGCCCTCATATGGTGGAACCTAAAAAAGTAGAGAAAATACAGGAATTCTATATTGATGCCCTCCGAGCATATGTGGATAATTTCCGTCCACCAGGAAAGAACTATTTTGCTAAGCTGTTGTCTGTTCTTACAGAACTTCGAACTCTGGGTAATATGAATTCTGAGATGTGTTTTTCACTCAAAGTTCAAAACAAAAAATTGCCTCCATTCTTGGCTGAGATTTGGGATGTTATGGAGTAAATCTTTGTCTCTTAGGGCTAACTGAAATCATTCCGAGCAGGCTGAATTTGTTTTGTTTGTTTGTGTTTTTGTAAATGCTTCTTGTTCTGTTTCATCATTGCAGTTTGAGCAATAGCCTTCACCCCACCTTCACTAAATATAAATTCTATATATGACAGCGCTTGCTAGAAAGCTTTTACTTCTGGTGCTTTGCATTAGAGTTTTTGCCATGTTTGTGAGATAGGCCATTGTCATATGCTGATGATACTGGTAACCACAAACAAGAACAGTAAGAATATTAGCTCTTACCACATGAAACAAAAAATTTATTGTTTGTTAATTCAATGGTTGTGATTTTGCTCTTGACAAACCCTAAATTAAGCTTTGATGGCATTGCTGCTTCTCTTTGGATGAACTCCAGATGTAAAAGGTAACGCACAAGAGTGAAAGTCAAATGTGCAAACTTGGAACAACCAATCACTTAGAATGGAGGAACTAACTGTGTTTAACAGATGGAAGTGACTGAATGATAATTAGGAGGATTTTTACCAGTTAGCTAAGCAAGGCACTTGGCAATACTGTTAATTGGATTAGCTTCCAAAACTATTATTGTCGTTATTAGCCTGGTGTTGATTATCCTAAGGATCATCATTAACTGCAGGGTTTGGCAACATCGAAATGTTTTAATTCACTTTTGTAAAGATGCGTCCACATAGAAACACTTTGAATTTTTGACATAAAATGATAGTGATTAATAATTTTTAATAAACTGAGATTTGAATTATTGGTGCTGGTTTTTGAAAAGTTGAAACAATGACTTCTGTGTTACATAACTTCGTAAACACAGATTATTATAATTATTACTATGACTGTTGACCTGGGAATAGTATATTGATTGAAACACAAGTGGATGACTAAAACATAAGTTCAATTACTTGTAAATATATAATATAACACATCAGGAATATATAAGTTTATGTAGAAATGTTTTGGTTTTTGTTTATGACAAACATTTATAGAGTGAAAAAAGTTGCTTTGTCTGTATTGTAGTTGGCTTGCTTTTAAATTTGACATGATATTTTCATTGATTCTGGTTATGCAATTGTAATATTTTGTTTAAAAGTTCAGACTACAGAACTTTTATAAAATTCTATAAAGAATGTATTTCTAAATGAATGGATACTTTCTTATTAGTTTTGCATAACCAGTATCATTATATGGTACTTTTTTTCAAAGTTGTATTATAAACTAAGAACAAGTGATAGCAGCTGTTAGACATGATGCAGAAATAAGTGTCATGACACTGTATAATTGTAGGTCTTTTAAGAATAGTATCAACTGTGCTGTACTCAAGCAGTGAAAGAACTATCTTTGAAAGTTTGTTTTCTTGAGAACATCTGCTTTTTGATACATAGCATAAAGTTAACAAAAAAAGACTTATTCTATCAAAAACCTGTATAGGAAAGTCTACTTTGATCAGCTGAATTTGGCAACATAGTGTTATTTGTATAACTAAAAAAGCATAAACTTCTAATGTAAATTGAAAACTTGTATCATGAAGCTCAAAATTTAAATATCAGGCCTCATAAATGGTAAACTGCCTTAAACAGTTCTTTGTTGTTCAAATTATGCTTGCACTAAAAGCATTATTTAATTTTTTTATCCTGTAGTTCTAAACAAGAGACTGGTTTCACTTGTGATTTGACTAATACCCACTTTTTTCATTCAGATATAAAATTAAGTGTACAGTATGTTAGTTGTATTTAGTTCTTTTATCCAAAACAAATCCGTAAATGTGTAATATTATTAAGAGAAAAGATGGTATAAGTTTTAAAAAAAGTATTTATTTGTTCGATCTGAAAAGATTTCATTGTGATAAATTGTTAAAAACAAATGGGTACAAAAATAAGCACTTTTGATAACCTGCTTGGGACACAGTTTGTTCTGATATGTGGGTGATGGTTATGAAATATATTGTATAGTTATTGTTATCTTCAACTTCTAAGGTGCATTCAAAGCTTATACTGTTTATACAATAAAAAAAATATTTCACAAGTTACTTTATTTCCCTCCTCTTCCACTAGGTGAATCATGTGAATAGGATGAAAATGTATTATGCCAAGTTTTTTTGTAATGGCTGTCAATTGCTGTGGTTGTGTACTTAACTTATAAGAAGACATTATTGTTACTGATTTTATCTCAAATATTAAGTAATATATGGTTATTTAAAAATTATTGTAATGAGAGAAATTAAATCAAACCTTTAGCTTCAACCAATTTCTGTTAAATACATTTAACATTTTTTAAAACATTGTATCAGGTAAATAAAACTAAACTGTGTCTTTAGTTGATGATAAGAATTAAATGGTGCCTTGAACATATAAATAAATGGTGCAAGAATCTTTTTTTGGTGCTACCTACCAACTGTGAATAAAGTAATATAAATTTTAAGTGAAAACAGAATGAAACTTTGTTTTTGACCTAGAAAAAAACAGTGATATGGTATTTTTAGAGAAGTAACTGAATGTCGGATATTCTAGGTCTGTCCAACTGAGCAAACTATATATGTTGATATATACGAAAAATATATAAAGCAACTAGTGTATGTTTTTAGGAAAAAATATTTTCACTGTTTAGCCAGACATTTTAACATCAAAAATTGAAGAAATGCAAAAGGATTGCTAATGCAGTTGCTAGAATGTTCAAGGGAATAGAGGTGAACAGGAATTTGTTTGCGTAAATTGTAGGAAAAAGGGGCATAGGAAGAGGAGGGAATTATAGTGTAGACGTGGGGCTTACGGGTGTTAATGAAAATTTTGTTTTACATATTCTGCATTGTAAATTATCATTTATTGTTGTCAGTTACGAAATTTATCATTTAAATCAAAATGTTAAAATGTATTACATGAACATATTTAGCACTCTATAAGTTAGCCAAGTTTTTTTTTTGTGTAATGTTGTAGTTAGTGGATACATACAGATATGAACAGTGGTACTATAGTTTAGAAAACGAAAATAAAGAGCTTCTTTCCCAAACAACCACCTAAAGAAAAGTGTGGTACTTGATAATTAAAAGAGACCTAGTTGTAGTAGCATGAAGTAAGTACACAGTTGAACATGGGTGTGAATTCTGGTTTGATTTAATTATCTGAGGCTGAATGTCTCTTGGATTAAAATGTTCAGATGTAAAGAAACTGTATCTTTGTAATGTTCTATATTTTTAAAATTAAAATTCACGGATTTACAACAGTGTTTCAGTGTGCCTCATCCTCAATCTGTGTGTGTTTACCATCTATGCACTTCTAGAGTTTTTATAAAAGCGCTGTGAACTAAAAAAAATGTCCACCTAAATCTAGCTTCTCTCAGCAAAGCATTTGTTTATTTTTTGTTTTGGTTACAAATTTCGGAAATAGTCGTTACCCTTAATTAGGTAGCTTAAGACAAAAATTAAACAACTCATAACTTTGTAAAATATTCATCTTATGATATATGTCGTTTGTTTGTTTGTTTTTGAGTTTAGCGCAAAGCTACACGAGAGCTATCTGTGCTAGACATCTCTAATTTAGCAGTGTAAGACTAGAGGGAAGGCAGCTAGTCATCGCCACCCACCGCCAACTCTTGGGCTACTCTTTTACCAACGCACAATTGAATTGAGCAAATAAAATAACATCCCCACGGCTGAAACAGCGAGTATTTTTAGTGTAACAAGAATTCGGAACCGCGCCCCTCAGATGACGAGTCGAACGCCTTAACCCACCTGGCCATGCCGGGCCTAATAGATGTTATTTCTAACGTATTTTAGTCTTGCATAAAAGCAACAATTGATCCAACAATGCTTCAAGAATAACTATTGATATGACTTAAGATTTTAGTTAGAGAGGTCTCTGTTAAGAAGTTAAAAACGAATTGCATAACTATTATGTAAATAGAAACAAAACTTATGAAATTTATATTAAATTAACTGTTCAATATCAGATCAAAAGAACATACAAAAAGAATATAATCTAGATATGATTACGTGCCAATATTCAGTTTAGAAAACAGTACAGGCATTCACCAATCTGTAATAAACAAAAATAAAAATTTGTCGAATGCGTTGACTTTACGATATAATGTGCAAAGCATTTGTAATATACATTATGTAAGTGATATATTTTGTCTTAAAATTTTATGCAATTTTACAGTAGTGTGCATTTGTAATATTTATTTTTTCTATTATTACACAAACAATAAGATACAAAAATACGTATTTCAGCTATTGTTCTAATGCCATTCTTTTGTATAACAGTTTCTTGGACATTTGGGTGGTCGTTATTTATGTTGGTTTTCTAACTTGCTATGTTCTTCAGCTAGCTTTACTTTTATAAAGTTACGGTTAACGGTCTATCTGAGTGATGTTTTTCTACTTTGATACTAAAACACACATCAATTTTTCATTTCATTTTAAAAATACCATAATCATCATTCAAACTATAATTTCAAAGATTAATATTGAGCACGTGAAAAGATACTTGATACAAGCAACGTTTATCTAGATTAATCAGAATCACGTGACAACAAGCAAATGAAAGAAAAAAAGATATTAAATACAAATCAGCCTATTAAACAAATTGATCGACACTGCTGAATGTTCGATAGGTTTCATTTGTATATATAAATAAGAATGGGTCTTGTTTTGCTTCTTATTGTGCATAAGCTAACACCTGGACATGAATGTTTTCGTGATAGCATGTTTTGAGATATGTGATGGCGCGTGTGTTCTTTAAATCGAACATTTAACTGCTTCCCCGTCTCTCAAATGGCAGGATAGTACACACACTGTATTTCATTTTACAGATGATGTATATTTTTTTTAAATCGGAAATCTTTATTATCAGGTTTTTAAAGCAAATTTTATAGAAATTAAAAGTGTATTTTTTTTCTACATTTAATGATTTTTCTTACTTCTTCGACATGCAATGAGGTTTTTGTTGTTTGAAGTTGAGCACAAAGCAACACAGTGGGATATCTGAGCTCTACCCACCACAGCTATCGAAACCCGAATTCTAGTGTTCTAAGTCTGCAGACAGACATACCGCTGTGCCACTGGGAGGACCCAGTATAAAATAGGTGATAGTAAAATCACGTTCGAAACCAAACATTAAAAATGTAATTCACACTATAAGATAATCAATACATTTATTTAGTGATAGTTGTACTTAGTAGTATGTTTACATAGTAACTAATAATTGTCGTAGACTTAAACTGTTCATAACTTGCTTATACATTTTCTTAAGTTTATTTAGCTTTCTAACAAACAGAGCTCGATAAACTTTAAGCTGCATTAATCTGGTCCTAGACTACCCTGAACATGTTTTTTACTGACAGTAATGTGTGTAAGGCTTATCCACGTGTCGTTCTGAACATGCTTAACTTGTTGACAATGTGTTCGACCCACAACGTTTGTAGTTAGGGCTTATAAGTTGTCAAACCATGCTGTTGATTTTAACTTAATGCAGTTTGACAAACACTTATTCCCATGTTCCTTCTTGAATAATCATTTATTAGCTCGAGTAACTTCTACCCGTTTAAATGCACATTGTGATTGCATATATGTAAGTAAAAAC
Source organism: Tachypleus tridentatus (assembly GCF_004210375.1). NCBI lineage: Eukaryota > Metazoa > Arthropoda > Merostomata > Xiphosura > Limulidae > Tachypleus > Tachypleus tridentatus. Next base: position 85,048,920 of record NC_134836.1, on the reverse strand, counting down.
AAACCAGGTAGTTACTGCTCATCAACATTGGTAGCATAATAATAAATAAAAAGCTAACTAAAGTGTTTGTTTTGCTTTAAGATAAATGCACAAGCAAGTTTTTGCACTATACGAGAATGCATCATTTTTAACAAAGAAACCATCACTTCAAATTTGCCTACTTGTGCCAAAATTATTATAATAGCTACAGTATTAAGAAATCCATTATCTTGGCAAGAGCATAAAGAGTTATCTTAACAAAATATAAGTTTGTTAAATACTCTCAAATTTATTCATATGTAAACAGTTAACTTTCATGACTTATACAAATAAAATCATCTTTTTAGTTCTTTACCGTACAAAATCTAGCACTGTTTGTTTTTTAATTTCGCGCAAAGCTACACGAGGACTATCTGCGTTAACCTTCCCTAATTTAGCAGTGTAAGATTAGAGGGAAGGCAGCTAGTCATCATCACCCACCGTCAACTCTTGGGCTACTCTTATACAAACGAATAGTGGGATTGCCCGTGACATTATAACGCCCCCACGGCTAAAAGGGCGAGCATGTTTGGTGTATGGTATAGTTTGTGAAATGTGATAAAACTGTATTTTTTTAAGATTTAAAGAAAACAGTTCTGACCTTTTATATGTAACTGGTGTTAATAGAAGTTAGAATGGAACATTATTTGTTCTGTTGTACGTCTGTCACAGATCAACTTGTTCTGAGTACCACTTTAAGTAAAAGCTAATCCACTATATGTAAAGTCTTGGCCAAAATGTTCTATAATGATGTTATTGTCTGCATGTGCAGAATAGTTATTGAGTAAGTGCCAGAGAAGTGAAAAAGAAATTGTCGTATGATGGAGCACATATGTAAGAGTTGTTATTCTGGTCTGTATAAATTGTTTTAGTCGGTTGTTCGTCAAAACACACACACACATACCTGTTTTGTATGATTCTCAGTTCGTAATGCTATTGAGAACTGTGGGGTAGAAATGAGCCGAAAAATTGCTAACCACGACCCTGAACCAGTTACTATAACCGAGTTGCAGCGTCAGACAAGTTGGATAAAGTCACCGAAGATTACATCAATAACCTCGTTGACAGCATGCCATGCCGCCTTTTGGAGGCTATTAAGAGTACCAGACGTACCAACCAAGTACTGAATGTTTAATACGGACTTGTGTAAGGTTACAGACGCTGTTTATAATATTCTGATGTTACATTTTATCATTGTATATGCTCAAGTAAGGTTGTGTTTTGATATGTAATGCTTAATTGTACATCTTTCAACAGGCGTCTCTTAAAATTGTTTGTTATTCTAATAAATTGTTTATGATGTCCATAGATCCTGTCTCATCATACAAATTACGTATGTAAGCGTTTAATATGATATACATTTCTAAGTTTGATGTATTTGTATTCCATATTAATAAGAATGATCTTATTTGTCACAAAATATGCAAACACCTTAACCAAGACTATATGAGTTGGTGAAATGTTGCAGTTTCTATAGTAAAACCAAAAGCGTTTACTACAATAACTTTTAAGTGTCGATATATTTTGTAAAACCTATCAATAATACATCTTAAGGTGCCTAATGTGTGCTCCCGTAAATTCAAGTAACATCTGGCATGACAATGGGCATTTGTATAACTAATGCGTTGCTCAAACTTTCTGCAAGGTAAATTCGTAGACTTGGCAAACTTGGTTAATATTGTGACCCAACAATGAATACGTTTTCTCACTCTTCTGCAACTACATCTTTCATATTTCCAAACAAGACATTATTGAATTAGAATAAAGTCATAAACTGAAAACTAAAGCTTTCTCAAACAGTTCCCCGCCTCCGAGCCAACGATTGTCAGTTGGTAAGTTACTGCTGTTGACCTTGTATTTAATAAGTATGATACATTTGTCACAAGCACATGAAGTAGAGCTACTTCTGTACTCTTGTGCTCTCATTTGTGATAGGTCAGCTGCAGAATTGTGGGTCGTGAGAACAATGTTGATTCTTTTGGGGAAATTAGCCACTGCTTTAGTAAGGCCAAGTTATACAATAAAGTTCGTGTTTCCATGTAGATTATTGTGTATATTGACTGCTGCGTGTTGTAATATATTAACTTAAACTTTCGTTTATTTTACCTTAACTTCATCTTTTAAACCATGAGTTATTTGGTCTTTACAACATGAGTCGTTATGGTATTTCTTGTTTAGAGGAATAACATGACACAAGTAAACTGTCCTTGTATACTAGAGGTTTGAAGGTTTGTCTGGGTGGAGTGTTAACGTGAGAACAAGTACAAGAGAAGGAACAAGCAACTTTGACAAAGTACTGCTAATTTTACGTTGTACAGTTACCTATCATGTCTTAGGGTCTATACATCACATATGAATTACATGCTCACAATTTAACCGACAAACGGGAGACTCGTCAGTTACTTAAAACAGATGTAAAACAAAACAAAGCACGGCATCAGAATCTTACGAAGTGACCCATAGATAAGTTTGTCTGTTTTTTGAAGTTCGCACAAAGCTACTCGAGGGCTATCTGTGCTAGCCGTCCCTAATTTAGCAGTGTAAGACTAGAGGGAAGGCAGCTAGTCATCACCACCCACCGCCAACTCTTGGGCTACTCTTTTACCAACGAATACTGGGATTGACCGTCACATTATAACGCCCCACGGCTGAAAAGGCGAGCATGTTTGGCGCGACGGGGATGCGAACCCGCGACCCTCAGATTACGAGTCGCACGCCTTAACACGCTTGGCCATACCGGGCCTCCATAGATAAGACAGAGCAGGGTTCAACTGGTTTCTTTGCCAGGTATTTTCTAAAACTTAAACGGGGCCACAGTGTGTATTGGAGCTGGATGTCTGCGACATGCAGTGCATTTCAGGCTAGCAAGCTTTTAATAAAGTAATTTCTATAGACATCTTTTCAACGTAAAACCCAACAATATATATATATATATATATAATCCAGATAAAGTGTTTCATTTTAAAGCTTATAAAATTAGAGACACTATAATAACATTATTAAGAACACTATAGTAGCTCAGATAGAATGGATTTACGAGGCAAATTTATTTTCATAGTTTCTCACGAATACTGCTATAGTGACTTATATCGCTATTGTTCAATGGAAACTATAAGATGTCCTGGACTATTAAAGGTGAATTTTCAACAAATTTAATATTTGCCTTAGAAACTGTTCTTTGGTAAGGTATAATTCCTGTGTGGTTGCCATATTTTTAAACATTTTAGTTTTTGAGTAAAAAATGAAAAAATATGCGGGTCCTCGAACTCAAGCTCCTCTCGGTCGTTCGGCTGTTTTCGTGACGTTTTACAACCATGACGTAATAGTTGCCAAACAAGCTTCGTTGCGCACCGACCATTTTGTTCATTTCAATGCTGGTGTTTTATGTAAATCTATTGGTGCATTTTTCGGATTACATACTTTGTGAGACTATTTTTTGTTTTGATATTGCTACTTTATGTTTGTTTTATGATATCATGGTTTACTGTGTTGCTTATGGTTGTAAAAACGGTTCGGCATCGGATAAAAGCTTCTTTTAATTTCCGTGCAAGGAGAAGGTGCAACGTGGCGACAGTGAGTGCGGATGGTCAATAGGAAGAACTGGACTCCTTCACACCATGCAACACTGAAACAAACATTTTATTGGGCTTTGGAAATATTGATACACTTGAGATGACTAAGTACGATCACAGTTTTGGATAAACAGTATCTGAAATATACTATTTTAGGTTTAACTGCATCTTGAAAAATACAAACTCGTGACTTGGCTCCTCATCACCGAAGGGACCATTCAAGTCAACAAATTCATAGTATGATGCTTCCAAGACATTGATATTCAGGCAACTTGCATCAAAGCCTCGAGTCTGGGTAATGCACTCTTCATCTTTTAATCGGTTTGACACCTTGTCGTATGAGCGACAGCAAACGCACTTTCTCCTGGTTGGCATCTGCTCGCATAAACCACACCTACACCTTGCGCAAACATACGGAATATGTCATATAAATTATACATTTATGGTAAATATTAAATTAACTATTCAGACCGCTACATCTAGTTTGATTTTATTGACAGAATTATGACGTATAATTGAAATTCATTTTGTTACGAGTCATAAATACCCGGTACAATGATTGTGTAAGGGCCGAGTATTAGTTACAATAGTCGGCAAAGTATAAACAAATAAAACCCAGTCTGTTATACCAATAATTTATAAACATCAGACAGGTTTCTAGATGCTTAAAACTGCACGTGAAATAATACAGACCATATTTGTTGTCATGACTTAGGCTTACCATTCTTCCACTGGAGGTATGACCGACTCGCAACCGGCCTGGACGCTATCGGTATCACTCATAGTTCCGGTACTCTCGCTCGTGGAACTGTCCTTATCACTAGATCTTGTCAGATCTGTGTCAAAAGTAACTGTTCTAGGTTCGAATTGATATGGTGCTACTCGACACTGTTCAGAACACAAAGTCAAAACAGACTCCGCCTCTGTTTCTCCGTATGCACTGGCCATGTTTATTTACATTCAACGCGCTGGCATTAGCGGTTTGTTTGGCAATTATTACGTCAAAGTACTTTTCCTAGCGGCAAACGGAAAAACTAAAACGTTCGGATTGCCGCTCGGAAAGGGTTCTTTCTGCACCAAGTTCTACGTTTCATTTATTAGCATATATTTTTTACAAAAAATGTGAATCTGCAAAATTAATCAGTAAGAATACTTCTTTTGACTGCAAAGTTTCCCTTTTTCTGTAAAATTCACCTTTAAGGCTTTCGCCAAACCACTAATTACGTGATATGAAACTGTAAAGTTGTTTGCGTTAAATGAATAAATAGCTAAAAAATTAAATTCTCAAACTATCATGGATATCCCTTTACATATTAAACATAAAGTTATTCAAAGTATACAACTTTATAGCATCAAACGTGTTAAGAGTGTAAAATTCATTGTCAGTGTTTATAAAAAGAAATTGAATGAAGTACGACTGAAAGTAATTACACAATGATATCTCAGCTCATCTTTATGGAACGCTGCAAAATTATTTTGTATCAAGTTAACTATTACGAAAACAAGCAATCATATCTCAGGACGCCCCTCGCTAGTACAGCAGTAAGTCTACGTATTTATAAGGCTAAAATCAAGGGCTCGATTCCTCTTGGTTGACTCAGCATCTGCCCGATGTGGCTTTGCTCTAAGGAAACACACACACATCTCAGAAAATTATATAACTTTTGAAATAAACAAATGTAATCATAAAGATATCTTGATGCGGACAAATGTTACATTTTCACAAATTTCTGCTAATAAGATTAGTTTGACAAAAATGGTACGCATTTTTATATATAGAATTACACATACAATAATGATATATTCTGCAGAGTTTCGACAAGTCTATTCAAGTTTGATAGTGATTAAACTTTGATCAAGAAATATATTTCATGTACCACGTGTCTATGCTTAAAATCTATTCACGTAATACAAATCAAAGTAGAACAGTGGATCTTCTGCTTCGTGATATATTATGATATTGTGTCAAGTTTAGGCCTAGAATGATCTGATGGTAATAGCACACGACCATATTCATACTTTCAGCCATGTATATGTGTGTGTGTGTATGTGTGGGAGAAGGATTATAATGTGACAGTCCGTTTCACTTTTCATTGTTAAAAGAGTAGTAGGACGTAGGTGTGGTTGGCTATTTGACTTCTCTGTATTGTATCACTTCAAAATTATGGACAGCTAGCGCACAAGAGCTTTACAGTAGCTTTGCGTGAAATCCGACAAAAGAAACTCAAAAGATTATTTAACATACAAGTTCGCTTTGTTTTTTGGTTTTTGAATTTCGCGCAATGATACACGAGGGCTATATACGCTAGCCATGCCTAATTTAGCAGTGTAAGATTAGAGAGAAGGCAGCTAGTCATCACCACCCACCGCCAACTCTTGGGCTACTCTTTTACCAACGAATAGTGGGATTGATTGTCACATTATAACGCCCTCCCGTCTGAAAGGGCGAGCATGTTTGGTGCGACGGGGATTCGAACCCGCGACCCTCGGTTTATGAATCGAATGCTTTAACCACCTGGCCATGCCGGGCCCCAAGGACGGGGACAAATCAATATGCGATGCTTTGCAGTAGAGAGATAATCATAGTTTAGTATAAAACAACTGTTTTTACTTATATTTTAATCAATTCATAGAAATACGTTTGCAAAGTTTGAAAGATCTTAAAGCATATTTAACGAAAATATAGTGCAGGTATTTACTTTTAAGATTATTTATTACTAATGACTTTTTTAATACATTTTGGACTCTACTAGAAATAATTCAAAATATTCGCATTTTGAATCCACACAAACAGAAAAGAAGCTTGGTACATCCCACTGTATTATTTTTGAAATAATACAACCTTTATTATCTCACAGAATGGGCCGAGCTAGGCCTAGTAAATTGCGTGCTTAGACAGTGAATCCAAGGGTTTATGGCTTGAGTTTCGAAAAACGATCACCACGTTTTGGGAGAAGTGGGTAGGATATAAGAGTTACAATTAAATCACACTATTCATTTGGATACGATTAGCTTATTTCTCTTAGGAACAACGGTTGTTTGCGAATAACCTTCGTATAACTTATGCAAGTTTCGAAACAAACAGCAACAAATAAACCAAGCTCATAAAAATATATCAAATTTTGACCATATTGAAAAAGGACTTCAATATACGATAAAATATAACACTGGAATGATGACATCAGATGTCGACTCTACATAAAATACTGACGACTTACATTTTTTTAATTTCATTTTTTGTCATATTATTTTAAATATTTGGATATTTTCATATGATGAGGGTATTTCATTCTCAGCAAATTGTGAGCATCTTATTCTCAAAAGTCTGAATTAGAAATTGTCTAATCTAATATCACCAAAACAACGACTCTGAAAAAAGCGGGCGCGGCACGGCCAGGTAGTTAGGGCGCTCGACTCATAATCTGAGGATCGCGGATTCCAATTCCCGTCGCACCAAAAATGTACGCTCCTTCAGCAGTTGATGACGAGAAACTCACTTTAAATGAAAATGTATCTCAGAACGGCTGGTATGGGTGTTAACACTTTTATCGATAAGCAGAGAACAACGTTTCGACCTCCCTAGGTCATCTTCAGGTTAACAAAGATAGTTTGCAACTGACCGTTGCCGGATAACTGTCTTAGGGATGTGAGTTTAAACGGGTACGGAATTGTAGGGGGCGTTGCAGTTGATATTAGGTAATTAATTAGTATAGGTATACAGGTGTTATTTTACATTGGTTTAATTTTGGTTTTAGTTGCTGTACGAGTAGGGAAATAGGGTTTTTTTGATTTTGCGTTTTTTTTATATTTGTTTCCCTACTTAGTATCTGGGAGTTTTCTATGGTTATGTTGTGTTTATTTGATTTGCATTGTTGAAATATAATTGAAATATAATTCGAATGCTATAACTGAACACTGGACACTGGAGTAAAGCAGACTGTATTTTGTTTTCTTTCTTATTCATTTTGGCTGTGGACTGTCTCATAAAAATAGTCATTTAACACAATAAACTTGGTGTTCAATGGATACTCATAACAGTGCTTGAAGATCTTTAATACATAGATTACCTCAGTCTCCTTGCAAGTTGACATGTTGACATCTAAGATAAACTGGAAACTTATCAGATACAACGAAACAAATAGACATGAAAATAAACACTGACAAGACAAGTGTATGAGGAAGAACACTATCAACCACTCCCACTCACCGTTGACAAACAGGATATGGAGGAAGTTGATCAATTCACATATCTCGACAATAAGGAAATTGCAGATGGAGACTGTGGGGAGGAGGTGAATACCATTGCCACCAAAGCTGACCATACCTTTACCGTGTTGCTAATGGTCTGTAAATTCGAGAACATTAGCCCGCAAATCAAACATTTAATTTTCAAAAATAACATGCTTAGTATACTTCTGTATTGATTAGAATTCTAGATGATGACAAATTTGAGGTCTTTCAGAGGAATTGTCTCCAACATATTATAATGATTTTATCGTACAACACAACCAGCAATGAAGAACTGTTGAGAACATCGTAAGTACAGCTCTTATCACTGTAAGTTAAGAAAAGATAATACAGATGGTAGGGGCATGCATATTGTTCTCCTCACTTCCCAAGGAGTGGGCACAACAGGATCATCCAGATGAGACCTGGTGAAAAATAATGAAGAGAGAATTGAAATAATATAACCTGACCTGGGAATCACCTGAATAGTGACACGAAATGAAGAAGACAAAAATCAATGCCCATTCAAAGACGTCTGTAGATTCTAACATCATCCTAGTTCGAGTCATATTATCTTACCAATGATAAATATCTCATAAAGAAGAATGCTAGTCTCACATGGTCTTATATCATCCAGAATACAATTGTAATTCTGCCTTCAAACATATTTTAGACACTTAGTACCAAAGTTATTTTCCAGGCAGTGTCATTTCCACATACAATGTTGTGTTGCTCGTAGAATATATTTCTCATGGTCTGTGAATGTCCCAGTTCAGCATGTTTAGTACGAATCATTACTTAACAACAACTATAGCTAATATGGATATTCACATCATATACGTTGTCCCATTTTTTCCTAGTTATTATGAAAACTTCGTGTGATTTTGATTGAAAGTAAGGTGGTAAAGAGAAAGTATAGATTTCTACACAAACATTAATTCGAGTCAGTAAGAGGTTCCAGTGACACAAACAATTCAATTCCGTCTGACTTTGTTTTCATAAAAGTAATGTGAAATTTTACAAAACAAAGCAACATGGATATTATTCAAACAAATATTTTCACCTCCTTGTAAATATTTCATTTCTGTCTACTTGGACATACATTTCACTAAGATTTTTGAAAACAAGTTGTCATTTCTGTAATGTAGTGTAAGGCCCAGGATATTTATACTTCTGATTAAAAATAAAACTATGATGTAGCAAAAGTCATTAGCCAGTTTCACTTCATATGTCATCACTTTAAGATTTGGATCAGATTCTTTAGCTTCATTCATTCATTGCTTGCCAGTTGTTTTCTTTGTGCAATTGATTCATTACATGTGATACAGCATTCTTGAACGATTTTATGCAGTCTTTACTTGTGTATGATACCAAAAACATATAACCATGTGCTTATAATACCACACATATTATCATATATACCACCATCACATATCATATATAGTATTGAAAAGGCTGCTTCAGGTTTGTTTGCTTGTAATTAAGCACAAAGTTAAATAATGCTCTGCCCACCATTGGTATCGAAACTCGGTTTCGTGCATTGTATGTCCGAAGACATACCGCTGTGACACTGGGAGTGGTTACTTTAGGACTTAGGCAGGATAACTAATGTCAATGCTTACTCCCGACAGCTATGTCTCATAAACACACTTTCAGCGTTTTACCATTACTTATGAGCAGATGAATTCAACTCTCACTATCTGCACTACAATAAAAATAATTACAGACACAATTCACTAAAACAAAAAGTTTTAGGTAAACTTCCTTCAGCCAGAATTAGTATCTGAGAACTCTACTACAGCATATAACACCACGCAATAAGACTTTACGTAACGAATGCAGTACTAAATAATAAAATGCATTTATTGACCTAATCGAACCCAAATGCCTGTCGCTATATATCACGACTACCATCTATTAATCAATCATGTAAAATTAAAACAAAGAAATCTAACAAAACAAGAACTTTCTATCAATAGTTATCACACTCTTATTCACGTTATGTCTTGATTAAGAGCACAACTCCTTCACTGCAGGCTCAACATGGCCAGGTGGGTCAAGGCACTCGACTCGTAATTCGCGGGTTCGAATCCCGGTCGCACCAAACATGCTCGCCCTTTCAGCCTTGGAGGCGTTATAAATTGACGGTCAATCCCACTATTCGTTGGTAAAAGAGTAGCCCAAGAGTTGGCGGTGGGTGGTGATGACTAATTACCTTTCCTCTAGTCTAACACTGCTAAATTAGGGACTACTAGCGTAGGTAGCCCTCGTGTAGCTTTGCGCGAAATTCTAAACAAACAAACAAACAAATAAGCCTTCACTGCACATGCGGAAAATACAAACAGATTACAGATTTGCTAGTGTGCAAATGCTACTTTACTTTGTTTTGGGTGTTGTTGTTTGTCTTTTGTATAAACAACCCACAAATTACTTTTCACAAAATTTCACCTACGTACTAAAAAAAGCGAAAACTGCAAAACTCTTTCACCCTTTACATGCATGAGAAATATAATAATCAATTTAGTCCTGTCAAGTGAAAATATCATAATTACATCTACTAATATCAGATCTTCTGACTGAGATAAAAAAAAAAGTGGCTATCGCAAAATGTCCTATGAACAATCTAACGTGAAACACCATTTGATGGTTCAGAAAATAAGGTCTGTCACTTTCTTTCATTCATTTATTGGTATCTCAACAAATAAGAGACATCCCACAGATCTAAGCATCGTACTGCGAAACACTGTCTGGTAACACAAAAAGTAAGGGCTACAACGTACCAATCTATTTTCCACCGTAACTGAAGAAATTTTGTGTCTAAGCATTCATATGTTTAAATGACAATTCACTATAGGAATTTAACGTTTCGCCTTCACATAAACTAAAGCACTCCATGACTCACTATGATCCTAGGTGCATACCTTATATCCCATAGAGCCCCGTAGCGGCTCAATGGCAATTCTGTTTATTTCATTAAAAACTAGATTTTGATACCTATGGTGTGTAGAACACAGTTAGCCCATTGTGTAGCTAGGTGCTCAACAAAGACAAACAAACAAATTTATCTCACAGGTCTGCCTTACAGGTCATTATCTTCACTACTTAATATTTTCTGTCACTTTTGGTTACAGGAAAGTTCTAATTTGAAGACTTCTTCCATCAGCAGAATTTCCAGTCTTCTCTTAATAGTTACAGGTAACCGTAATCAGGGTTAAGATTGGATTCTAGTGACTGGTTGGTTAGCATTTTATAGCACCAAGAAACTAGGATGTCTGCGTCAAACAACCGGTAAAATATTAAAAATAAAGTAAAATTATTAGAATTCGTAGAAAGTAATCATGTTATAACAAAACAAAGTCCAATTTTTGAATCAAAAACTTAAATAGTGTTATAAAGGCCAATGGTCCTTAAAAAACTAAAACCATTTGTAAGGTGGACGTGTCACCACCGCCAATGACACTGTCCAGCATCAGGGTTAAACCTAAAGAAATTGATAAAAGTAGATGTTAAAGATAAATGGGTCAGTCGGTTTTGAATATTGGCGAGAACAGGATGAAGACTAACGTGAAGCGATTCCAGGGCCAGTAGAGCGCTAAACATGTCGGTACAATTCGAATACTGCTTAGCTTCCATGTGATCCAGGGAAGAAAATGGCGTACAGTTCGGTAGTGAACACAAGAAGTATAGAGTGGATGCTGTGCACAACCACTGAACCACAGCAAACTATGGCAGAACCCACAGAGTCACCTGATTTCGAGCCATCCGTATAAATGAAAATGAAAGGATGGTTTGAAAGATGTTCGGCAAATATAAGACGGCACTTCCAATCAGGGATATCCGTCTTTCTTAGACGACTTAAAGAAAGGTCACACTTGGAAATGTTAATAAGTCATGGAGGAATGGGCTGACCAGTGGATATAGTAATGTTATTACAGGACAGACCCAATTCATCCAACTGTGCCTGGATACAAAGGCCAAAAGGAACAATGGCAGTCTGTCTGTTCTAGAAAAGCATGGCCCACTGAGGAAGAAAAACACAACCACAGGTGAGACGCTGTGGTAAAGATCGAAGTTTTTAAGCATATAGTTAAGACAATTGCAAACAACAGAGGTGAAGAGAAGGCTCATGATATTCTGTGTACAAACTCTGGACGGGGTAAATATCTCTGCAGAGCCGAAATTCCTGATGATAAAAAGGGTCAAGCATCTTCAAGGCCGAAACTCTGGAAGAAAAATAGGTCAGAGACCCATAGTGAAGTTTCGATCGAATGAGAACACGATATATCTTAAGCATAGAATATTGATCCATTCCCCAAGAGGTGGAAGAGAGGACACGAAGAATGCTCAGTGTTCTTTTATACTTGATTCGTAGCTGCTTGATGTGTGGTATAAAGGACAGCTTATTGTCAAAGATAGTCCCCAAGAACTTTGTTTCAAGGACCACGGGAAGCACAACTTCACTGACACAAAGTTCAGGATCGGGTTGAACACACCTTTGGAGACGAAAGTGCATGCAAACGGTTTTAGAGAGAGAAAAGTTAAAACCTTTTGCTGTGGCCCACTTTAGTAAATGATTGAGGGCAGTCTGTAGCTGCTGCTCAATAAACCTCTTACTCAACATCTGACATGAGATATGGAAGTTGTCGACATAGAGTTCGTTTGCAACAGTAAGAGTTGTCCAGTGACGGCATTAATCTTCATACTGAAAAGTGTGACACTCAAGTAATAGCCCTGAGAGACTCCAACTTTCTATAGGAAAGAACGGTAAAGTGTCGATTCCACACGGACTTGGAATCGCTGGTTTGTTGAAAAATGTTTAATGCAAATAGGCAAATGGCAACGCAACCCATATAAGTGAAGGTTTCGCAAAATTCCATAGCTCCACATAGTGTCATGGGCTTTTTCAAGGTCAAAGAATACTGACACAAGAGTTTGTCACTTGAGAAAGGTTTCTCTGATTGATGTTTCAAGTCAAAAGAGGTGGTCTATAGTGATGCACTGTCATCGGAACCCCCACTGGGTGGGCGAGAGGAACCGAGCAAGACGAGCATTAACCATCTTCTCTCAGGTCTTACAGCTAGAGTTCATCAAAGCAACTGGACAGTAGTTTAAAGAAATCTTGAGATCCTTCCGAAGCTTAGAGAAAGGTAGGACAACAGCCTGGCGCCATGCATTAAGAAAAACATTCTCCTGCCATATATGGTTAAAAATAACCAGAAGAATAGCAAGAGAAGCAGGAAAGAGATGGTGCAGCGTCTCGTAGTGTATATCATCAAGTCCGACCGGTGTACTGCTAGACCAAAGAAGAGCCAGCTTGAGTTCCAACAGTTAAAAGGAGCGATTATAGTTTAGAGACTATAAACATAACTGCCCTTCCGAATTTTGTTCCTTATGATTTGTAACTGGTAGTAGAAAAGATGCTGATATGAATTTAATTCAAGATTCCTTCTGGCTTTGACGTCTTATCTGCTGAGCATGTGCACTGGCCCGGTGAAAAGCGATGCGGTTCAAAAGTGTGGGATATCTACGAAAGGTATCCCAGGCCCATTTTTGAGCCTTCCGTGCCATGTGGCAGGCAGGATTCTGCCACGGACGAGGATACCATGGAAGACGTGTCGAGGTTTTAGAATTACATAGAGCAACTACCTGGATAATACAGTCAGTCACTGCTTTCATGCAATCGTCTATCGATGGCTTACAGAGAATTGTAGGATCAAATTCTGATAGAAAAGTTAAAGAGAGCCAACTGGTTGGTCCAGCTTCCACCTGGTCACGAGGATCGGGTGGCATCAATCACGGCCAGTATCTCTCAAAATGATCACTGCCCCGTGGGTTACTATCGACCCTCCATGAAAAGTGGGAGAATAGCAAAGTGGAGCAGCCTGAGAGATCAATAGCAGTAAAGGACTGACAAAGTGCATGAAAATAAGTATGAACACCAGTATTGACGAGAGAAAGGTTGTGATCCGAGATCGTACGCTCTATGAAGAGACCCCTCCCATCAGTATCAGTACCTCCCCAGAGGAGATTATGTCCATTAAAGTCCCCTCGGATTAAAAAGGGAGATGGCAACTGTTCTCTGAGAGCATCAAGATCTGATTGATCATAGATCTCTCCAGGAGACAGGTACAGAGAATAAACATTGTGTCGAGGGGGCACATGTATTCGTCCATCACACAATCTGTCATTTCTATACAAAGAAAACTGCCGTGACATAACTAAAATAAGTAAATATACGATTAAAAATAATATTCCAAATATATCATCCAAGAGAAAACCCAAAACACCCAAATTGGCCACACTCATTAGTCACATGTAACAAGCGCACCAAAGAAGGTCATTACTGTGTATAGCATATTTCAAATATGTAAAAATTTATAGTTACTCTAATAGCATATATATCTGAAAAGTTGTAAAAATGTTAAGATAAACCAAACTTTACTTTTCTAAGTTACCAGAAGAAGAAAACGCGATACTTTCTCCAGTATCATAAATTCAACAAAAGTCTAAAATAATCTCTACAGTTTTGTTATAATTGTCAGGAAGATTACTTTATAAATATCTTTCACAGTTTTTATGTGGACAATTTTATCACCTGAAATCTGCCTTCTTTCTCCCAGGTGGAGTTAAATTGATAATATTTTTTTAAAAACTCATTATCTGACAGAAACATTCTAAGAGGTTTCTGACTTTTTCTGGAAAATATCTCCCCTTAATATATGCTATTTTTATAAAATAAAGGTACACATGAATGTGGTGTATTGAATAAGATGTTTTCAGAAAACATTAAAAAGGCTCCTTTGCTATTTTTTCTTAAAATTTCAACTGTACTTAAATTATTCTTAGATACTTGTTTAAAATAACAACATACAATTAAAAACAATATGGTTTTGATTTACCCATAAAAACTTTATTCGAAACTTATTTATATATTTTGATGGTTCTCAACACGATATTCTCAAGAGTGTACAGCACAAGAACATTATAACGATTATATTTTTGGTTCAGTCATGTGCTATCTTAATTTATATGTTTCTACAAAATATCATCCTATCTATATACATTTTCTTTCCTTTGTAAGATATCAGGTGGTATTTTATCATGAAATGCCTTCATATTTTGCAATTGCTCCTCGCTTATCAGAAAGTGAAGATGATTTATTTCTTGCAAGATGAAAAGGATTAACAGATTATTGAAATTGTTACTTTACTAACAAGCATGTAGAATTTCAGAGAATCATCTGCAGTATTTAAATGTAGATGCTTGATTATTACACTTATGTGACTGGTGTTATTAGATGTGATGTTTAACACATCAGCAGTTTGCATTATCGAGCAGTTCGCAAACTCAGCTGAAAGGGTATTATTATCCTCATTTTATGATTTATGAACTTTCTAATGATTTTGTACTTAGAAATTGCTCACTTTATCTATCCAATGAGTAGAAGTTCTGTAGAGCAAATCACGCAGTACACTTAATTGTGTATAACTCCTCAATATGTAATGAGGGAGTTACGTTCTTTCTCTGAACTGTGTAAATCAGGTTGTTATTAATTAGTAGAATAGTTTTTGGGTCACTGGATTTGCTGGTATTTATTTTTCTTCGATGTCAACTGAATTGAGAGGCTAGGCTGATGTGTAGCAATACAATATCATGGTAGTTTATTAATATTCCTCTAGGACAATAAACGTATTTTACTGTAAAATGTTTTTAACATTGATTGTACAATGATATATTCTGCAGAACGTTTAGCTAAAGAATCTTAGTTTGGCTAAATTTTGCCTGTGATTACTTATTTCCTGATGTTTATAAAACTTTTCGAGTTTAATGGCTCACGAATGGCAGCATATAAATCAAGATAGCAAGCAGAAGAGACTCGTGTAAGTTACCTTGGTAATAGCGCAGGAGCCAGAAACTTTTTTCTGTAGCTACAAGTGTATGTAATGATGTGTAACGTCATGTATATATTTATAATATAGATGTATAAATAAGTGTGTGGCTGTGTGATGTTTCACAACTGTATGAGCTTTTAAACAATCATTCACACGTGTATAATGCGTATAACAAATTAGTCAGTTTCTCCGAGAACATAACTATCAAGCAACATATGGATAAAATATTAAAAGATTAATTCTGGATGTTAACATTTCGAGTCCTAAGGTTAATTGTGAATAAGGGTCTATAAATCATTCTCTGAAATCAAAATATGTGATATCTTCATTACTACTGGTGAGAGAACGTTCCAGTTTTAATATTTATGTATTAAGCAAGTAGTACATTTATGAAAGAGCTAAGAGAAATTATAAGGTTCATGCTATGCATAAAAGAAAACTGTTTGACTTCAGGTTTTATTAGTAGTAGTTGATAACATTCCGATTGAACTGAATAAAAATATTGAGTTGAACAGATTGAAATTTGTTAAATGTATGTAGGTTTACTGAATATTATCTTAGTATTATTTCACTACTAAATACATTAAAAATGAATGAACATGCGAACCATGAGTGTAGAGCCAAAGGTCAGAAGCAACTCCCAAGCAATATTATTTTGTAGTTGCCTTTAACCATTCTGAACCTGTATCTGAAAGGAATGTGATGGTAAAACAAAATATTGGTTTTAATGTTCAGAAGGTAGTATTTGACATTTGTGCAATGACTTGCCTCTTTAGTTACTGCTGCAAAAAGTAGTGTTTGCAGTCTAACTCCATTTCTTTCCTATTAGACCTGGGTTCTGTTTGTGCAACAAAAGAACAGTAGCAATATTAATGTGGCTAGTTCTAGGATAGCTTATTAACTGTTGTCATGATAGCGTAGAGTACAGCTGAATCTAAGTCAAGCACAAAACTGAAACACAAATTATGTATACATGTGAGTACACGTAAGACTGCAGAACTGTTGCTTGACATAGGAAGTTTTTAACACCTTGTTTTAACGGAAAATTTTGCACAGAGAATTGTTGTAAATAAGCCATTACAACCGTAACTAAACTTTCGAACAAATCAGAATACAATTAGCCTTACCTTTCCAACTTCGACTTTAATATCTAATTCCTTAGCCTTTTGGCTATATTGGTTTCAATTAGTCAATTGTACACACACACACACACACACATACATATTCTTATTGCTTTGCTCTGACCTACTGAATGTCTATTTTAAGATGGAAGAAAAGTACAGCAATCTTCCTGTTCAGTAGGTTGGAGGTGGAGAAAAAGATGTTCACAAACATCATGCTATGTCTTCAATATAAGCAGCAACTTTACATTGGCAGTTCCCATAGATGAAGATGCATTGTTGGATGACATACCTAGCATATGCCACCATAACGAACTTTTGATCAAATAATGATTGCTAAGCTATTAGGAGATGGTCCTCTCAAGATGTAATTATCAATATGAAACAGCCAGATTGGAGTCCAGATTGACTGTTGCCCAACTGATGTTATTCCATACTTAGCTAATATATTTAAAGTCAGAGCTGACTGAGAGATCCAAGAATCAGCATTGAGACACTATATGACTTACCAAAGGTTGTCTACTAAAGAAATATAGTCTACGTGTTCACACATCTGACCGGATCATCACCTACGTCAACCCAAGAAAATCTTCCATGGGTTCAAGTCTTCGAGCAAATATTTTAAGCAAGCATTAGAAGGAACTACTTACCTCGACTAAAACATAATTCCAGGTGATACCACCCATTCAACAGTCAGTAAAGAATGCTCTAGTGAACAAAAACGTAAACATAGGGGTGCCAACTTGACCACTGCTGTTCCAAAAGTCAATAGCTGCATTGGAGAACCCACAATCAAGGCTTCAGTTGGTTAAGAGGCTGATAAGTAGCATGTGTATTTTTTTTATTATTATTATGTGTGGTATGCATTTGTTGTTACATGTAATATTTATATATTGTTTTGTTTTTTGTATTCTTATAGTACCATCTTGTAGGAGTGAGAATAAAATACACCAATTTATTGACTACTAAACGGGTTCGTTTTGTTTTTTTATGTTTTGAATTTAAGGAAAGTCTCAAAGTAAATGTTAGAGGAAGACTTTGGTATGCATGGGTACCATTTTTTATCCCATTACTAATATAAATTTTTGAATAACTTCTTTACATATTGGGTATTTAGTTTCAATATAGAATGTCGGTCAAGGGTGCCATTTAGTTACTCAGTAAACTATGATTATTAAACTAGGATACCATATTCATTTTCTCGAGGGAAATATTTCTGTAATACAGGTTGTACTGTAAAGAAATACAGTGATCTTTCCTACTCAATGATGAATCAAAAATACAACATTCCTTTTTTATATGGAGAGTGACTGCCGGCTGCCATTCATAAACATAGCATCTGTGCCCTTACAAGAATGGCATGATTGTTTTAAAACACAAGAATCTCATGTAAATAACACTTATTTCTGCTTCACAGTTCTCCAGTGGAGGCACCATGCAATATATTTGGTTTGAATTTTGTTGTGTTTGTTGAAAGTACAGATTGTTTCACTGTATTGTATCCAGATTTACATTTTAGCTCCGAACTGCACTTTCTGGTAAGTATCTCATTATTCTTTAGTTCTTTGAAACTAAGTCTGTGAACCTAACAGTATCACAAACATGTGGGCCAAAGTTGTTGTTTTTTCAAAAGTAAATCAAGGTTAATTTCAGTTAAAGTCTGAACAATATGTAAAGAATGTTTCTTGGATTGCTGCAATTGGAAAAACCTTTGGAGGTTTTGGAATTCTAGTCTAAACTGGCATCTCCATCAATGGCCACTAAAATCTCTGTCTTGTTGTATGATTCTATGTATCCTCTGAGACATAAGGATAACATTCTTGAACATTCTACAGTCCATATTTTAATGCTACTGGCAATTCCTTCATCCTAGTGGATGATAATGTCAGACTACATTGAGAAGTTTATGGAATTGAGAGATTCCAGTAGTAAGCAACTTCCCAGATTAAGATCTGATAAAATGTGATGGGAATGCCCTGCAGAAACGTGTAATAAACTAGTCACCTACCTCTATTCATTTCCCAACTAGCAGTAGCCTTGTATCAAAAATGATCCTTTTTTATGCAAAAACGGCTCGTTTGGGTTGAGAAAATATTTCACATAGAAGAGCGAACAACGTTTCGACCTTCTTCGGTCATCGTCAGGTTCACAAAGAAAGAGGTAACTGACCGGAAGCTGACCATATGTTTGAAATGGGTTGTGTAACTGAGTGTCGGAATGTAGAGGGCGGTGTTAGATGTTTGAATATATAATTTTATTTATTTTATTATATTAATATAGGTATAAAGGCGTTCCTTTATATTGGTTTATTTTGGGTTTAAGTTGTTGTATAAGTAAGGCTTCTTTAATTTTGCGTTTGTTTATGTTTGTTTCTTTATTTAGTATTTGAGTGTTTTCTATGGTTATGTAGTGTTTATTTGACTTGCAGTGTTCGAAAACGTGTGAAAGTGACTTTTTATGTTCTTTGAATCTGGTTTCCATTTTTCTACTTGTTTCTCCAATATAGAAGTCGTGGCAGTTATCACATTGTATTTTATAAATAATATTGGTGTGGTGTTTGTCAGTGTAGTTTTTACATAGTATAGACCTCCGTTTTGTGCCTGGTTTTTGAATAAATTTGGTATTAACTGGAATGTCATATTTTGTTACTAGTTTTTGCCAAATGTTGGTTATTTGTCTGCTGATGTCAGGAATATATGGTATACAGCAGTATATGGTTTCGTGATTTTTTGATTCGTGAGATATATTTACTTTTGTTGGTTGATTTTGCTTTCTGTCTAGAGGGGTGCGCGTATAATGTTTTCTACGGTTTGTGGAGGAAACTTATTGATGTTGATGAAGTATTGTTTTATTTTGTCTAATTCATCGTTAATTTTATCTGGTGAGCATAGTTTTATGGCTGTGTTTATTTGGTTTCTTAGTATGTTGAGTTTTTGTTTTGTTTCATGTGCTGAGTCCCAAGGAATGTATAGTCCAGTATGGGTGATTTTTCGGTGGATTTCTGTTTTGAATTGTGTGTCGGTTCTTGTAATTTTGAGGTTAAGAAATGATATGTGATTGCTTTCTTCCTGTTCACATGTGAAGTTAATGTTGGGATGTATAGAGTTAATGTGATTGAAAAAATTAAGTATGTGTTCTGTAGATTTGAATCCCGCAACCTACATGTGTCATCTACATATCTGTACCAGTATAGTGGTGGATGTAATACTTTGTTAATTGCTTGTGTTTCAACTTGTGTCACAAAAAATATTAGCTAGAACTGGTGATACTGGGTTGCCCATGCTTAGGGCATTTGTTTGTATATAGTTTTGGTTGTTGAACATGAAGTTTGTCTTTATCGTGGTGAATTCTATGAGGGTTGCTAACTGGTTACTGGGAATGTCTATAGTTGGGTTAGGGTCTCGGATATAGAGTTCTAAGGCTATCTTGCAGGCTTCAGTGGTTGGAACTTCTGCAAAGAGGGATATAACATCGAAACTGGCCATTAAGGCTTTATGATTAAGTTGATTTAGATTAGACTTGAAATTAAAAGAGTCTTTGATGAATGAGCTGGCTGTTGTTACATATTTGGAGAATGCCCATGCTCTGTATTTACCAAGATTGTAATTAAACGATTCATATGTGGACAGAGAGAAAGCAATCAAATATCATTTCTTAACCTCAAAATTACAAGAACCGACACACAATTCAAAACAGAAATCCACCGAAAAATCACCCATACTGGACTACACATTCCTTGGGACTCAGCACATGAAACAAAACAAAAACTCAACCTACTAAGAAACCAAATAAACACAGCCATAAAACTATGCTCACCAGATAAAATTAACGATGAATTAGACAAAATAAAACAATACTTCATCAACATCAATAAGTTTCCTCCACAAACCGTAGAAAACATTATACGCGCACCCCTCTAGACAGAAAGCAAAATCAACCAACAAAAGTAAATATATCTCACGAATCAAAAAATCACGAAACCATATACTGCTGTATACCATATATTCCTGACATCAGCAGACAAATAACCAACATTTGGCAAAAACTAGTAACAAAATATGACATTCCAGTTAATACCAAATTTATTCAAAAACCAGGCACAAAACGGAGGTCTATACTATGTAAAAACTACACTGACAAACACCACACCAATATTATTTATAAAATACAATGTGATAACTGCCACGACTTCTATATTGGAGAAACAAGTAGAAAAATGGAAACCAGATTCAAAGAACATAAAAAGTCACTTTCACACGTTTTCGAACACTGCAAGTCAAATAAACACTACATAACCATAGAAAACACTCAAATACTAAATAAAGAAACAAACATAAACAAACGCAAAATTAAAGAAGCCTTACTTATACAACAACTTAAACCCAAAATAAACCAATATAAAGGAACGCCTTTATACCTATATTAATATAATAAAATAAATAAAATTATATATTCAAACATCTAACACAGCCCTCTACATTCCGACACTCAGTCACACAACCCATTTTTAAACATGTGGTCAGTTACCTTTTTCTTTGTGAACCTGACGATGACCGAAGAAGGTCGAAACGTTGTTCGCTCTTCTATGTAAAATATTTTCTCAACCCAAACGAGCCGTTTTTGCATAAATATTTCTCTGCAAGTGGGTTTTCTCGACATCACTGAAAAATGATCCTTAATTCTCCAGGATTGATCAACTGCCTCATTCTAGAACATGAATAATCACTTTAGGGCATACTCCTCAGCTCATACTGATAAAATTTCTTACTTAAGGAGTTTTTGGTATACACTTTCATATTGCTGGATTATCACAAAATCATCCTACACCTTATACCATCTTAACAGCTTATGTTTTTGCCTCAAGCTGTTATGTTTATGTATTGTTAACAATTCTTAAAACCTGTAAACTGCATTTTTGCATTTGTAATACATCCAGGCATTTTAAGACCATGATATGGTTAAACTTTTTTGTGTGTATACATAAGTAACTGCTACTGTCATAAAGTTTTAATTTATTATTTATGTTAACAAAAATCGTGACGCAAGTAGAAAATTACTTTACTTTCCATTAATACAAAGATAATAATAAAAAAAATAATTTAAAAACAAGCTGAAACAAAAATAAACTAAAAACAAGCTGAAACAAAAATAAACTAAAAAACGCTGTATAACTGAAAACTATAATGTGGGATAAAATGTACCCTAGGTTTTGGAGATGACTGTGGAAGTAGGACCCACATTGCGGTGCAGATACACTGTCTATATGTATTAACCTCCATTCGCCAGTCTCACATAAGAAGTAAACTAGTAACAGAAACATAAATTAGGAGAGTGAGATACAGGTGCTCAAGCCCACAATGTTCCACATCTATATCACCCTTCACTGCTTGCAGACAGTTGTGGGAAAATGACTACTCTTCAACGTAAAGAAAAATTAATTGAAATAAAAATAAGAAAATAACGTACTACCATTGGGGAGTAAATAAGTTGAAAACTTACCTCTTGAGGTTAGCATTCCAGCCCCAATATGGTAGTAAGGCAGTAATTGATACCACAGGAAACAGATCGTACTAGTATCAAGCATCCCATCCATTTAACTAAACAAACTGGTATAGCTTCCAACCACCACCCATTTATTAATTCTACTGTGACTATCATGATCTTAACAAGCCTTTATATGCAGCAAGGTGTACATCCACATAAAGTAGAGCCAAGTTAGTAAATGTCATTATTCATAAGTAAAAATAGTTATTAGAAATATTAAGTAAAATTTCTCTAATTTTTATTTCTTTATATTTATTTAATATATTCTGATATTTATTATCTACACATTCCAATATGATCCAAAAAAGTACAAAACCTGGTGATTACTAAATATTTAATGCATTTAAACACCAATAATGAAAACACTGGTTTACAAAGAAATTGAGGCAAGCACAAAAATAGCTGTTTTAACCTAATTTGGGGGTGCTGAATTCAGATTTGAAATCCGTTTTTACTCATCACCTCTAGGTTTTTAGATATGCATACTGTACATTTTGTACACATACTGTACATAAAGGCGTATATGCATTCAGGGTTAATTTCTAATATTGTGTGACTTATGTCTTCTTTTTTAGTTATTATGCAATAATAAGTGATAAGTGATAGCATTACATTATATATATATATATATATATATAGCTATATATCAAGACGGATTTTGGCAGTTAAGCGTAGCCAACACGTCTCAATCAACAGCCAGTAGTGAACTGGCAGTCAGCGCAGTAGGTTGGTGTCCCTCGACAATTGTGTTACACAATCTTTTGGGTATATATTTGTATTACAATTTCCAACGACGCACATAATTATTATTGCCTTACATATGATTTAATTTTACAAAGTACTGTTGCTTTCTCTGTCTCTGGGATAGTCGAGCTGTATCCCAGCATTACAAGCAGAAAGACTGGGGGGTCTAGAAGCACTTTCGTTCCTGGCGAACACAGCGTCAAAGAGAATCCTCTGGTTGACAGGAAGAAGGTGCTTCTTTCTCCTCTTCACATCAAGCTTGGTTTGATGAAGAATTTCGTGAAGGCCATGGACAAAAATGGTGCTGCCTTCCAACACTTGTCTACTGTGTTCCCAGGTCTCAGTGCTGCTAAGCTCAAAAAGGGCATCTTTGTCGGACCTCAAATCCGAGAAGTGCTGAAGGATACTGATTTTGAGGAGCTTCTTACCTTAAAGGAGCTGAGAGCATGGAAAGCATTTAAGTCAGTCTGTAGTGGCTTCCTTGGTAACACACGCGTACCAAATTACCAAGCCTGTATTGAGAAGTTGCTAAAGACTTATGAGGATATGGGATGCCGAATGTCACTCAAAATTCATTTTCTCCATTCCCACCTCAACTTCTTCCCTCCAAACCTTGGAGCAATGAGTGATGAGCACGGAAAAAAGATTCCACCAAGACATTACGAAGATGGAGAGCAACTACCAAGGCAAGTGGAACCCCAGCATGATGGGAGACTTCTGCTGGATGCTCTTGCGTGACATCCCGGAGGCAAAATACACCAGATCATCTAAGAAAACACACTTCTAACTGTCTGCGGTACTATGGATTGTGTACATTGTGTCATCCAAGTATATTTATTCCGTCAATGTTCTTTATCTATCCTGTTTTATCTGTAATAAGCTGCTGCAACTGTTGAAATAAGTACGTATATACTCTGTATATACTAAAATGAGACTATTTAAAAGCCAGAAAACTAGAGGTGATAGAGCAAAACTGTTTATAAATTTGAATTCAGCACACCCAAATTAGTAAAAAACACCTATTCACATTCTTGCCTCAGACAAAAAATATTTTTTTGTAAACCAGTGAAATTTATGTTCCAACAATTTCTTTTCTTACATGTTCAACTTAAGCTCCACATTTACTGATAACAACCTGCTTTCAGACTAACATGTTGTTCCTCACTTCATATAAGGTTTTTAGAGGGATTTGTCAAATCTCCTGATGGATATTTCCCTTCAGCTTACTAACAGTCCAAGGTTTGGGATTAGCACAGGTTCTGTCTTTGGATAAGCCTCACAAAAAGATGCTTGAAGATAACAAATCAGATGAATACGGAGGCCATACCACATCCTCATTAAAAAGAAAAAAAGGTAAGTCTGAAAAATTTTCATGAAAGTAACACCTTTCTCTGACTGTATTAGAAGTTGTCCCATCCTACTGGAATTACTGTCTTCTCATATAAATATCCTTCACTTCTTTGCTAAGACTGTTTGTGTAGTTCAGGAAGGTAAAATTGCTCAAATATCTAATGACTTAACATGATTAACTGTGGCTGATTTCTCTTTATGAGAATATGGTACAGTCTTCATATTCGCTTTGTATATCACACCTCCAATTGTCTTTTTATGAGATTATATAAAAGATACAATTTTATTAACAATGTGGAAGTTCAATCACAAGCTGTTATCAGTAAATGTGGAGAGTAGTTGAACATGTGGTGTGAAAATGGATTATGAGAGCATAAACTGTCATCATTAGCCTTTAAAGAAACGTTTTCAATATTTGGTAATCACCAGATTTTGAACTTTAGTTGAATAACCACTTATTGAAAATATCAAATCAAACAGTCTTTGTCATAAAATAAATTTTATTTTCAAGAACATCTTGCAATTCAAACAAATCAAATTTAGGAGTTATGTACAATTTTCGAAAAATGCAACATTTTACTAATTCTTCAGTATAGTCAAGAAGCACTGCTACAAAGGACAGTACAATTGAATGTTTGATTCACCTATATAGTTCATTTCTATTTTATCACATTACAACCCTTCTCTTCAAGAATCTGTCTGTTTATTGCAATGTTTTCAAGTACTTCAGTATATTAAAAAAAAATTATGTATTTTCTACAAACTAAAATATTCTATATTGTGATCTGTTATAATGAATCTAACAATGTTACAATAAACTTCTACATTCTTGACTAAAATACTTGTAGAAACTACTCATAATCTTAAGCATACCAAATAAAAAAAAACCTGTTTTAATTTTTCCATGTTTTCAATTTCGTGCAAAATTACACAAGAGCCGTCTGCTCTAACTGTTCCTAATTTAGAGTGTAAGTGTAAGACTAGAGGCAGCTAGTAATCACCACCCACCACCAACTCTTAGACTACTCTTTTATCAATGAATAGTAGGACTAACCATCATATTATAATGCCCCCATGGCTGAAAGGGCGAGCATGTTTGTTGTGCTGGGGATTCAAACATGTGACCCTCATATTACATAATATTTTCAAATCATATCACATTAATGGATTTACAAAACACTGAAAGAATGTTTTATTACCTACAGAGTTCATTAAAGGTTTCTATATTGTGATTAGATCTTGGGATTGGAATTCATAAGTAATGTATTATAAAAAGTAGATATCTTGAAATGTTATAAATACTCACAATCATACATAATCTGGACCCAGAATCAAACTCGAAACAATTTTACTATGATATAGCACTCAATAACAACTCATACCATGAGGAACATGATTAAAAATTAACTGATGCTTTAAAACACAGTAAAAAAATAAATGAAGGCAATCATAGAGGACTTAAAAGCTAAACAAATTATTATTAGTTTATTTAAAGTTCATTTCATCAAATGAAATGGCAATTTCATTTAAATACAAATTTATTAGCCTAATATTAATAACCTTTCAAGTTGCTCTGGGCCTATTAGGCCCCACTTTTCGTAGGAGTGTTAAAGTAATTCCATGTGCAATACTTCAATAGCGTAACACAATGTTAAAAATTAAAAACAGAAAGATGACATTTAATAATGTTCCATTTCTAATAACAAGTCCTTAAAAATTTAATAATTACAAAAAAAATAACATTTTTTATTCAACATTTTATAAAACTTTCAAGAAACCAAATATTATATTTATAAAATAACTATCAGAATCACTTATCTTTTTTTATCATAGGTAAAGCAAAGTTGTAAGTATTGAAGCAAATGTTCTTCCATTACTCTTTGTAAGACCATCATGAACTTCAATGTAGAATGGTACAGAATTAGTGCTTCTAATATACCTTTTTTTCTGTTACAAGTCATTTCTCAAGGCACTTTTCATTCATTACCATAATTCACCTATCTTGTTTATCTAATTTTAACTATATTATACATTGTGACAACTGCATACAAAGGCACTTTAAAATGAACTTCTAGTTACCAAAAGTTCAAATGAGCTGTTGAATTCTGGTAATAAGAGACTCCCTTAGTAATAACATGTTTCATGTAAAAGTGGCACCTGAAATCATCCTGTTACAAAACACATCTGTAATTTGAAATCTCTAATACAAAATATTTATAACAGAAACAGAGAATTAATATAAAATAAAGTGTGATGTTTCATTATACATGTTAAATTTAAGAGTTATCTTTCACCACAAAACATATTTCTCAGTATCTCACATTAGCTGACAGCAGTTTAATATCATGATTTACATATATCAGGACAGTAATGTTGATAATACTTTTAATGCATATCTGAATAATTTACTCAGTTATTATCCATATATGGAAATGTCCAGAGGATAATAAAAACATCACTTACACTTTACTATATGTGAGCACTTTCTCACCTAAGCTTTGATGAGGGAATTCTACCACTTGCAAGTGTTTTCCTGAAGTTTTATTTAACAGGTAATTATGAAGTGTACATAAGATGAAAAAACTGACAATCTATTATTAAGATATTTAAAAATATTAAAGGTGCATTGTAAATGTTAAGGTTCAAGTAATTCTGACATATTTAATATCTAAAGACAACAGTAAATGAATACATTACACATATCACTTGGGAAATTTATTTTAATACAACACTAAAAACACATACTCCTTCTAATAAAGGAAACATAGTTTTGATATAATTTAAATGTGACTACATAAGTGTGGAATGTTTAGCATTCAAAAAAATAAAAATACTGATTCTAAAAAAATCATGTTTTTATGATTCTGTGTCATAAAATATACACTCCCTAAATGTGCATGATCATTCAATATCTAATTGACTTTTTAAAGCATTATGTAACAGCATAAACCTTTAACTCCTCAATCTTGAGTGAATGCTGTCAGCACCTGACCAAAAGTCCAGATTTACCCATCAGATGATGACAGTTTCCAATAACATTTATGTATCCTTTGGCTGAAAACTAATCCAAACCATGATATTTTTCACAAAATTAACAAAATTAGAATTTTATAAATTATAGTGATAATTATTAGGAAACTATAAAAATTAATCTGACAGAACATGCAAAAAATTATGGGTTTAAAAAAGATAAAACAAGATCTTCCTTATTAAAAAGCTAATAAAACTAATAACGTGCACATATAGAATACAGTTTTAATTTCTAAGTATGTATGTCTGTATATTTATTTATTTATACACACACACAAGTACACCTGATTGGTTACAGATTTAACCATAGTTTATCAATAATACACCAAAAAATGTAAGTTATGTGAAAACTTCAATGAATTATAACTGCTAAGCCCAGATGAGGGATATAGTTTACAAAACCACAAGAAAAACCAAATGCTTAATAAAAACCTAATTTAAGAATTTTGTTATTATTACGAGTTTTTCTTCCCTCTTAATATTGTTTGTAATTAAAAAGTTTCACTAAAACTACTAAGCAAGAAAATAAACATAATTTGAACAGATGACAGTTTGAAACACATTCAATACCAAACAAACAACAGAAAGAAACATTTTCTTACTGTCATGCATACAAATTCGCAGAAAATCAACAAAACCTGAAACCAAATTTTAAAGATAATTCTTACTATACATATCTAAAATGTTTGCTGCCAAAGAACATATTGTTATAAAAATTATCTGCAAAACATAGTTATCAACTAATAGTGTAAATAAACAGATATGTTACTTCTTGTGTATCACAAAATGATGTTGCAATAATTTTCAACTTTTTACATATTTTATATTAAAGAAAAAATTCATCATGTAATACAAATTAGTTCAATGAAAGAAAATACAAAATATATTAATCATTACAAACAGTTTGTAAATGATTAAACAATTACTATAAATCTAATAAATCAAACAAATGAAAGCACTTGTTACGTTCTTACAAAAATAAGATTTTTCAGCAAGTCAAGTTGAGGTTTATTAGTAAATTAGTGGTGTGGAGAAAATGTGATCAAACTTCAAAAGTAAATACTCAAGTACTCTGTTCTGCTGCATTACATCTAATGCCATGTTGCTTGACTCAAAATTCATTAGACTTGGTCCAAACACAATTGCTAGGTTCTGGGTGTCCATTAAATTTTTTTGGTTGTGCTTTTCAACTCTGTAGAAGAAAAAAGATACAAAGTCAGTTATAAGGATCAGTAGCATTATGAAGGCTAGATGAAAGAAGTTCTCCCCAGAAGTGGAAAACTGAGGAGGGCATAAGATCAGGGTTTGATACACCCGTCACAATACTTTAAATAATTATTTTCAGGCACTAATAGGGCAAGTACGACTGTCAGATTTATCTCTTAAATGCAATAAATGTCAGGTTGTGAGTACTATTAAATATAACAGAGTAAGTGATCAATGTTCAATTCTGAAAACCAAAAATATTCTGTTCTAATGAATGAAATAGAGAAACCAGATTTATAATTTTGCATGTCTAATGTCTGTAATAGTTATTTTGGATTAATTTTTAACTGTTATTTTTTAGTGTCTTAACCTACGTCTTTTCAGTTTACTTCAATGCAAACTGAAATACGTTTCACTAATTTGGATAACTAACTATTCACTGTTCTTAACAAATCTATGATTTTCTCTCTACAATTAAGATGCAAAGCTGTTAACCAATGTTCCTACTTTTGTTACTTTTGTCTTACTTGTGTTTTTGTAATGTTACCCAAATCAGTAAAGCAAATCAAAACATGTCAGTCAATGACTTATTACTTGTGTCTAATATAAATTTTCATTTCTGGAGCAGGAGCAGTGGTGTACAGAAACTATTGTTGGCCTTGGCTGTAAAATTCAAATGGAATGGTTCTGACAAGGATAACAACACAAACTAATAGTCTTGCATACAAAAAATTAATTTTTCCCAGACATGAATTGGAAAACTGTCGAAACACACAATATTAATTTTACTACCCCTTAACTTTTGAATAATGGATATAATAAGCATAAAGGTAATTCTTACTTAAGTAAAATATATACACTAACACGCCATTTTATTAGAAGCCTAAATGTAATATCAGATCAGAACACTTCTTTCCATGCTAACTGTGTAACATAGATTTCAAAGTACCAGAAGATTACAACTCACTTGTCAAGAAGTTACTTTGTAGGAGGTAACTACAGTGGGAAATAAGATGTTCTTGTGTTCATTCCATAAATACTTCATCGAATAGAAATATTACTGTTATCAGTCAAGGGAAATAGCTCAAATCACTGTTATATTAGTTAATCCAACTTCACCTGACATAAGCACAGCATTTTGCACTGTGATTTTGGTAGTGTATTTAGTATTCAGGATAAAACATTCTAGCTTTGGTAGGTGTAAGTAGTTATTAACATTGTTTGGGAACCCTTTGAATATTATTCAATCATACAAAGTAATTAAAAGTTCAAAACCTTATGATGACAACATTCTTCAGGCAACTTGCACTATCAGAAAAAATAAAAGCAGTCTTCATTTGTACATACTGCTGTGCAACATTTCATGCACACAAATATAGTGTTTCAAAATCTCTACCTAACAAGCATCTCAACAAACTATCAAAATCTTCACCTTCCTACAAAGATCCCTGCTAATCCTATTTCTACCCCTCAAGTGACTTAAAATCCCTACTCCATTCCAATCACAAAATCATCTAGTGAATGAAGATAGACTTCAGTACTTGAATATCTTTGGGAGAATCTTTCACTCCTAAATTCCCAACCTTAACTTGACTTCTCCAGAACATTTTTGGCATCAAGTGATAGCAAGTACTTTACAAATATATTAAGTTATTAATTATTCACTAACATATGATATTAAAGTTCTTTCATTTATGACACTGAAATCCTTAAAGCAATACTATGACACTTTTTTAATTCACATACATACAAAGAATCTTTAAATTCAGCAATAAAGTTTTATTTTGACATACCAGATTTATATTTATAAACAGTATGTGAAAACAAACAAGTTTGTCCTATATTCTATGCAAAATATGGACTGATATTGTTGAAGTGAAGAAATCTTTAAGTCCTGTAATTCTTTAACTTTCCCAGCAATTCTTTCTTTTACTCTGCATTATTTCTGATTATATTTTATTTTAAATCAAAAGCAATTTTCAGTGTTTTCCAACTTCTTAGAGAGCAGACCTGTTGACTTTGTTAAGGATTTATGTCCTGGGCAGGTATTACTTTTTTTGTTTTTATTTCTTCTACAATATCTGTGACATATATTTTGTTTTCACTTTTTCTTCTTTTATTTATTTGTTTCTGAAGATGAAGTTTAAATTTTCATCATATCTTTGATACTGACAAAACCAATGGATTTGTAAAGACAACAATGAGGTCTCATCCCACTGATATAAAATGATCAAACACAGCTCCTTCTGTCAATAAAGACTGTTCATTTAGGTTTTGCACTTCAACCACTATGTTGAGATAAACACTCCTTACATTGGTTTTTAGTCATCTTATAATAAAAGCAGCATCTTCACCATCATGTAAAGCTCCAAATAGTGGTATTGACCGTAACATTATAATGTCCCCATGGCTGATAGGGCAAGCACGTTTGGTGTGACGGGGATTTGAACCTGCAACCCTCAGATTATGAGTCAAATGCCTTAATCCACCTCACCATGCCGGGGCCATTGACAGTAATAGCAGGCATTTATTTATGATTAAAAAAATGGCAGTTAAACTCCTTACCAACAAGTAAGCTACATAGTAATTGTTTAAATCTTCTGAAGCAGCTCAACAAACACTGCATGCTTTATGCTACTGACAGTTGCTTCTTGTAATTATTTTTCTGTGATGGAATCAATTTCAATCTTCTTGTAGGTGAAATTATTTTTCTTGTCACTAACATACTGGCTACAAGTTCATCTGCTAAAGATGTCTGGCTGAGAAATCAATTTGTTACAAAATTCTCTCATCTGGGATCTGATCATTGTTATCAAACTGTTAAATAATGAATATAATTCCATGGGAATGTCACTCAGATAGGTCAAAAGAGGAGGCAATAAATGTCCTCAAATACATTTAAAAAAATTACAACTTGGGTCTTTATTAGTTTGCCTTTGACAGCTTGAGCCCCTTTTTCACATTATTGGATTTTTTTAATACCTTTTTCATTCTCCAGCTGCTTGCAATCACATGAGGGTTGAATGGATACATCATGGAAGCCGCTGTCACTTTTTCAGATGGAAGTCCTTGATTATATTGCATCATATTGCCTGGGATATGTGGTTGGCTTTTACTTTTGACCCTTGTGTTCATGAATTTTCATCAGTTAACAGACGTGCTTTGATTACCAAAGATGGGATACAATTTGTTACACGTCTCTTTCTGAATATTCCTAGTCCCCAAAGTTAATTCACATTCGTTTTCCAGTGCCATTAAGTAAAAGGAAAATACCTTGTCCTGAAATCCCTAAACCCTGATCTGAAGATATCCTCATGACTCGAGTATGTAAATAATTTTTGTAGGAAAAGACTGTTTAAATCTTTCCTAAAGTCATCAATATTTAGTGGTATAAAAATATCTATTTAAAACCAAAATGCAATAGAAACCCTATAACCCGAGAGCTTTGTGCTTCTAGTTTGCCCTTGAAGAAGAAAAGTTCACCTTTTGAAAATGCTTGGGTTATAGGGCTTCTATATCATTTTTATCAAGATTTCTTGGACCTGTGTGTTTTTAGAACATCATGAATATGAAAACCCAAACAATGTAAAAATGTAATTCTTATAAATACCTTTCCCCTCCAACTTTATAATGGCTGTGGTTGTATAAGTGATGTATTAAATTATTTCATTATAATGTATTTAGTAATCTAAGTATTTTTTAAATACCAAATGTAATTAAACTATTTGAAGAATAAGAACTGTAACTGGTAGTTGACTGAAGTATTCACAAAATATTAGCCTCCAACATCCTGTGTTTGGCAAGAAAATCATGTATGCATGCTAGTGTTACCAGTGTACTTGTTACATCTATCTGTGAAGGATCTAACATTTTCCTCTTTCATTAAAGTAAGTTACATCTCCAGTACTAAATTTTGATTGTCATGATCTGCTTTTCATTCACAAAATAAATGCAATTTTAAGCATATGTGACTTCAAAGTATATTCTACTATTGTCCCTGAGACCATACAAACTGCTTCAGGTTAGTTTTGAAATCCTTGGCTTATTTACTTTAAACTTTTGTGACCACAAAAATAACAGAAATGAGTCTGAAGTTCAGAAATTTTAATAAACGTGGGTAAATAGTCACGTAACCCATATATATGGAAGTCTTGCAAAATGCCATACCTCCATGTTGTGTCATAAGCCTTCTCAAAGTCAAAGAATACTGATACAAGATGTTGGCGTTTGAGAAAGGCTTCTCTGGTTGATGTTTCAAGTCGAATTAGGTGGTCCGTGGTGGAATGCTGTCGTCGAAACCCACACCGAGTGTGAGAGAGGAGGTTGTTTGATTTGAGAAACCAAACAAGACAAGCATTAACCATCCTCTCTAAGGTCTTACAGAGAGAGCTCGTCAAAGCAATTGGACAGTAGTTTGAAGGAATCTTGGGATCTTTCCCAGGCCCAGAGAAAGGTAAGATAATAGCCTGGGACCAGGCATTAGGAAAAACATTCTCCTGCCAGATCTGGTTGAAAACAATTATAAGAATATCAAGAGAAGCAGGAGAGAGATAGCGCAGCATGTCATAGTGTACATCATCAGGTCCAACAGATGTACTGCCAGACCGATGAAGGGCCATTTTCAGTCCCACCAGTGTAAAGGGACAATTATAGTCAAAGACACAGTTAGTTCGAAAGGAAAGAAGTGAACACTCTGCCCGAGTCTTGATGGCCAAGAAGGTGGAGGAACAAGCAGAAGTGCTAGATACCCGACAAAAGCTTTCACCTAGAGTATCGGCAATGCTCCAGACATCAGCTACCTCTTGGCCATCAGAAAATAAGATCGAGAAGGGAACAGAATTGTAGTGCCCACTGACCTTTCAAACCCTGTCCCATATGACCTTGGAACTGGTGCTAGAAGATATGCTACTTGTGAACTTAATCCAAGATTCCTTTTGGCTTTGATGTCTTACCCACCTAGCATGTGCATGGCTTGTTGTAAAGCGATGTGATTTGAAAGTGTGGGATATCTACGGAAAGTATCCCAGGCCTGTTTTTGAGTCTTCCGTGCCATGTGGCAGGCAGGATTTCACCATGGACGAGAATATCGTGCAAAACATCTCTAGAGGTTTTAGGAATACACTGAGCAGCTATTTGTATAATACAGTCAGTTACCACTGCCACACAGTCGTCTATTGATGGCTGACTGATGATGGCAGGATCGAGTTCTGCAAGAGCAGTGAAAGTAGACCAGTTTGCCTGATCCAACATCCACCGGGGCACGTGGATAGGGTGGCATCAACCACGGCCAGTCTCTCTCAAAAGTATAGAAAAATGATCACTGCCTAGTGGATAATGGTCAACCCTCCATGAAAAATGGAAGAATAATAAAGGAGAGCAAACTAAGACATCAACAGCGAAAAAGGACTGACTAGGTGCACGAAAATAAGTGGAAGAACCAGTATTGAAAAGAGAAAGATTGTGATCAGAGAGCATATGCTCTACAGAGCGACCCCTCCCATCAATAACAGCACTTCACCAGAGGGGATGATGTCCATTAAAGTCCCACAGGAGTAGAAAGGAAGACGGCAATTGTTCAACGAGAGCATCAAGGTCTGATTGATCATACGTCTCTCCAGGGGACAGGTAGAGAGAACAAACAGTGACGGTATGACCCAAGGAAACAAGGATGGCTACGGCCTCCAAGGGTGTGTTGAGTGACAAAGACAGGGTGGGCACATGCTGATCAACCAATAGTGGCACCCCTCCATGTACTCGTCCATCACACAGCCTGTCATTTCTGTACAGAGAAAACTGCCGAATGGTGACAGTATCAGCAGGTTTTTTAAATGTTTTTTATAAGGAAAGACACACGGGATGGTAGGAAGCAATCAGTGTTTTGATATCATCCAGATTAGAACGTAAACCTCGACAGTTCCATTGTATCAAGGTGGCCATTTTTAATGACGAGTAGGCGAAGTGGCTGGAGAACTCTTCTGTGTACGACCACGTCTTTTTTCCTTACTATCCTTAGTCGGAGGAGGTCTATCAACCTCCATGGATCCTGCCCTGGGTCGATTGGGCAGGTCTTTGTTATTGGAAGGGGATTCCACTGACTGAGGACGGGAACGAATGATTGTTTTACCTCTTGGGGTGGGAGAAAAAGATGTATCAGAAGAAATGCCTGTATTTGAAACTGAAGGATGTGGATCATGAGGTTTTATGGAATGTATGGGAGGAACAGACATGGGTGTGGAAGTCAATTCATCAACCTTTATAACCATGGAGGTCAAAAGGCTTTTCATTTGTTTTGGAAACGATTCTCTTGGAGGCACAGAGAGATCTGTCGCACTCCCACTGTAGTTGTGGAATGAAGTGCAGCAGCATATGTCCGAGATGGAGTGGCGAACAGCAATTTCGAGCCTCAGGATAACTAATGTTATGAGTCGTTTTCAAACACTGCACCTCTTTTTTCCTCCAACCATTTTGAGCAAGAACGAAAGTAGGAAGGGTGAGAACCATTGCAGTTGATGCAATGTGGGTCCATGTCACATTCATAGGCATTGCGATCCTTGCCACTGCAACGAGCACATGTCAGGGAACCACAACATGATGTCTTTGAGTGGCCGAACCTCTGACACTGGAAACATCGGAGAGGGTTTGGAATGTATGGCTGTACCCTGCAAATTAGATAACCTGCCTTTTTGGTGGCAGGTGCACGTGATGATGTAAATGTCAAAACAAGGGTATTCGTTGGCAGTGTAACTCCATCTTTGCGAGTGGAGATGCACCTCACTGCAGAAACTCCTTGAGTGATGAATTCAAGGTAGCATGAGGGTAACCTCAATATGTAGATTCCCAATTGCCATTGAATTCAAGAGGAGTTCACTGTGGTGGGTTGTGGATGTTTCAACTAATATGTCTCCAGATCGAAGCTTCTTTATTGACTTTGGAGAGCCAGCAAGACCCACTAATCCCTTCTGAATAAAAAAGGTGGATAATTGCCCTAAAGGTTTTTCTGAAAGAGAATGTAATGTAAGAAAATGAGGTATGTGTGTTACAGATGTTGAAGATTGCTGCTCAGTCTTCAAGACGTGGTCTCTTACCTATTGACTGTTTTTTCACTATTTTATTTAAATTTTTTGAAGGAGGATCCATAGGAAAAAAGAAAAATTTTGGTACCCACTGACCCCACCCACCATGGAGCCATAAGAGGGGACACACTACAATGTCATGCAAGGACAATGCAGCAACGCCAGGGTTTTGTGAGCACTATACCCAAACACCAGCATCAGGCACAATGTCCACAACACCCGTTGAGAACTTCCAATACTGGTACTTGGTTGACTCTAGCCCAAGTGGACCAGCCGATTGACCCAAGGGGGGCCACCCAAAGGCCGCCCGTCTACAGGAATTCAAGGCCAAAGTGGTGTGTTAGGGTTTGACCCCTCAACCACTAGGATCCTCTCCTCCCCTTCACGGGTCGCCACACACGGCAAACACATGGGTGGATGTTTAGATCCCAGAGAAGGTAACCAGACAGAATAGAACCTTCCCTGGGAGGTCCCCTCACCACATACAAGAATCCACACCGAGGGGAGAGGTAAAGGACTGACTAGGTGCGTGAATTAAGTGGAACAACCAGTATTGAAAAGAGAAAGGTTGTGATCATAGAACATATGCTTTACAGAGCAACCCTTCCTATCAATAACAGCACTTCCCCAGAGCCCTACGAGGGTACGCACTACAAGGTCTTCCATTTACTTTAGACATAAGCAGTTGGGAAATAACACTTTCTGCCCAGGAACAAGTAAAAATTTTGTTACATAGTGAAATTCAATTACCATTTAAATAATGCAAATATGTATGCAGCAAAGTGAAATAAAAAACAGAGCTACAAAACTTAAAAACACATGTTACAATAAAATTTTTTTTAGGAATCTTAAAGCTATACAGATAAAAACAAAAAAATAACAAATCCAATCACTTTGCCCCTTTAATAATTCTCATGGGCAATAATAATTACATAGATTAAAAGTCCTGCCCAACTGTTGCAATTTAATTAAAATATAGTGATTTGAAAGTGCAGATAGCAAGTAAAATCAATTCCTTCTTGCAGGATTACATTATTCTCTGACTATAAGAGTATGTAAGGCACAGAATTTTAACATTTAAAAAAGGGTTATATATAGTATAAATCATTATAGTTGATTGAACATACGTCTGGAAATTTATTATTACACTACCATTTTACAAATAGATTTACGTGATTGAAGGTGATAATTATACTGACAAGTTAAATGGATGAGATGGTGACCTGTTCACTTTGGGCAGGATGACAGTCCATTGAAGGTTAACCTTTAGTTAACAATTAGATATCCATCATACAGCTGGGTAAATGGGAACAAGGGAGATAAAAGTCTTCCTCAAGGACACAAGAGTAAAGCCAAAGGCCAACTTTGAATTTGTTACCATTCAAAGACAAATACAAAGCATGGGGCCACTGAGTCACACTGCTCATATTCAGTTTATAATCTTCAAAGTTTTAATTTTTAAAAATATCACTTTTTATTTATCATATAAAATAAAATATATTTTACCTGAGTAGATGATTAAGCAAAAATTTCAGAGTTTCATAGTTTGGCTTTGGCAAAGATTGAACTACTTCAGTTACAGCTGCAAACTTCTTTTCCTTAGTTTGCTTTCCTTTAGAAGAGAAAATAATAAATTTTGTAAGTAAATTAAGTAGATACTTTTGTTTCTCATTAACAAAAAAGACTATTTGATACTTTCAGTTATTAATTTCTGTTTAATATTTTTTCCATTTCTTGTGTAATAAATTACATCTAGTCATGTTTTTACACAGTAAATGCATTATAAAATTTAGATTTTTAAGAAAAAAAGTCCTATTTTCAAAAATTAGTTAAATGAAAATTATTCTTACTCATTACAAAAAACTTAGTTTTGACTTTATTAATACAAAAGCCTTATGAATTATTTCCAAACAAAATATGAGTAATTGTAATAACAAGACTATTATTTTACAGAAAAAAACAAAAGTCCTGTAAACATCCTTAAATATACCTTAAAAGTGACATTTGTTATCACAGAAAACAGTGTAACACCAACATTATTAAAACATGCATAAAAACAGAGTTTAATAAATGCCTACAATCTTTTCTACTTTACAGTCATACAGTAACATTTACTAAAATTGGAGATAAGCAATAAAAACACAAAGCAACAATTAAAATATTATATTTATTTTTCTAGTCAATAATCAAAGGTTATAATATTTTTACAGGTTTCTAACTATTTTATAAACATTTCATTTGTGAAAATCAGAAAAAGGAAATGATCTAAATGGATTATAGTAAAGTTTATGAATAAATTGTACAGCAACAATAATAAAAATCATGTTAAAAATATAATGACAGACTTAAAATTTTATGTTTTATTTGTATTTAAATTGTTATTTCATTTAAAGTGAGAAAACTTCTAAAATAAAATAGCCCAAAGATATATACATGCAACAGTGAAAAAAATAACAAACGAGTCAGTAGTTCAGAAATTATAATATCAAGAAGTATCCTTATTAATTATTACTCGTAGTATTCAAAGAGACTTGGAACAATTAACAAAATAATAAGTCATTAAAATTATACTGAAAAATCTTCATCAAATGCCTTATTTGTTTGTGTTAGCAAAAAGCTACTCAAAGACCCATCTTTGCTGTTTTTCTTATAATACTGCAATCTTACTGCTGAACATGGTTTGCGTTATTTTCCACCTGGAATATGTATTAGTAGTAATTCAATAGATATTTTAATCCATCCTGTCTCAAAATGGTCTGAAATCTATTAACACCTACATTCTTAGAATATTATACTAGAGATCTACTGTATTTATTACTATAGTAGTTTTTAGTTATTCTACTGTTCGTCTTTTTTTTTGGTTCAACATCACCATTCCTTTGGGCCTTAAGGATGATAGTTACAAGTGCTATTATTATTCAGTTAAGATATTTTGATCTGTAAAACAGAAAAAAATACAACACAGGCTAAGCCACTACTGCTTAGAGCAGAAGATTGCTGCTCAGTCTTCAAGACGTGGTCGCTTACCCATTGACTGTTTTTTCACTATTTTATTTAAATTTTTTGAAGGAGGATCCATAGGAACATGGATCTAAAAACCTAAAAAAATTGAAAAATTTTATTTTTTAAACTATGAATATACCTATCATAAAATGTTCTAAACAGTTAGACTTTTTAGTTAAATTACTAAACAGAATGAGTCAGCTTTGTCTGAAACAGCACAAATTAGTAATTGGTTCATCTAACAAAACTAGCTATACTCTCACTACAATGAGAAAAGAAACTGATTAAAGCACGATACATTATCAGACTATGGAAAATTTATTTCTTATCTATGGCTTCATTTAGTAAAACTCATGATGTAGCCTTTCTAACATTATTCAAACAGCATCAGATGAATTTCTAAACAGTGATTAGTACCAAAATTTGTACAAGAGCAGCAAATATTTTCAGTAGCATACACACATGTTCAGGTAAAAAATATTTAAAAGTAATCATGTTTACCAATTCACTAGAACTTTGCCTAATAACACAAGGTGATTAACAAACTCACCAAGACCTTCTAATAATTGACCAAAAGTAGATACTGGTATTAAAGGCTCTTTCATTTCTCTGAAAAAAAGTTTTAGAGCCCCAGTCAGTATATGAATATCTTCAGTTGTCAGTAGGATAGAATAATCATCTGAAATATAAATTGAAGTATATGCAATGGATTTTGTTGCATGTTATATTTTAAAATTTCAACAAACATTTTAATAAATAATATTTATATTTATGATATTAATATTTTAGTTATAAGAATGTATACAGGAACTGAGAAAACTAATAAACTCAGAGTACAATGTATAAACCCCAAATACTTAGATTCTACTAACTGACATCTGTTCAATGCAGAGAGATGAGGATGAGGAAGTTAAAGTTAACAGGTTTAGCTGTTCATTAGCCACAAGCATACACACACAGTATTTATCAAAAATGGTTTATAGATGGACATGCTCACCAGAGAATACAGATCAACAACTATAAAATGATAATATACTAAAATAAGGCCTTCATTTCTTTTAAAATATACCATTTGTACCATCTTTAGAATATTTTTACAGCAATACAAAGTTCTTAACAGATCAAAACTAAATGTTATTGTCTTGAGCTCTTATACATGGCAATATAAATTTCTGATGCATAGTACAAGATGACAAATTACAAACTTAAATATATGTTAAAAGAAACTAAATATTTTACCACAAAATCCAACTACTAACTATTTCTAAAATATGGTGACAGTACAATGTAAGAAAACTATTTATAAAAACTACCTTGGTCAACATGTAGCCTGAGCTTTTGAATTTGTGCCAAATTTCCATTTATTCTATATATTCCATCAGTAGTGAGATCTGAAAAAGAATAATAAAAATTTTCTTTGATAAATGCAGAAAAATAGCTTTGTTAAAAAAACAATGAGTTTGTACATAAAAGTTTAGCATTACAAGAACTATCTGTATATACATTATGTTATCAGATATGTGTGGTAGTGTGCTTTTACCCACCAAACTAGGACATGAAATCTATAATAAACTGCTGTATCAGGTTTGTTAAGGTCAGCAGATACTAAAAACAGTCATTTTAAAGTCAAGATACCACGGGAAAGAAATTCACATCTATTTTAAAGACAAATATTTATTACACATAGAATTGATGCTATAAGTGTTCAAGACATTAGACCACCTACTTTGGCCTAAGTCTATAGTCAATATCTATTAATCAAATAGAAACCATAGCATGTGAATTGCTAAAGCTGCTTCCCAAAGCCAAGAATGCAAATTATCAGCACTTCTACTACTAGTAAATATTGAATGGGGGTAAAGAAATTATTATATGGTGCAATTAATCCAACTAATTATTGTTTGCTTTAGGAAGATGGGCCTAGTGTTGGTGATAGCGGCATGGAAAAACTATGCAGGGTGGTGGGAGAAATCTCATGATATATGGCTGTTTTAATTATGTTGAACTTTCCTTAAATGAGCAATTACTGCCTTATGAAATAAACTTTCTGAAGAATTCTTCACGGTCTAAAGTGATGTTATTCCACAGGGAAAAACCACCCATTTCAGTATGATAAAGCAATTCCATATGATATGCTTTGTCTAACTACAGATTAACAAAAATAAAATAGAAAAACCTCTTTTTATAAGCTAGAATGCTGGGAAATGCTGTCTGAGGGTGAGAAAGAGAGATATCTCATTACATTTGCAGCTACTTTGAAACAGAAACAGAATATTAATCTACCATATATTTATTACTAGTTGGTTGAAAGTGATAGTACCAAGGTTCTGAATTTGATTGATAAAAAAAATGCCCTTTTTAAATCAAACAAAGAACACATCACTGAAATATGACACCCTTATTTTCAAAGTGGGAAGTCCTAATGCTGTTGGTGAAACAATTTATGTATATCCATATGCAAGAACAAGACAGGAAGTTTTATTCAATGAATGGTTGTAGTACATCAAAATTCATCTACTCCTAACAGTATTATATGTTGTATGTTTCCACAATAGGCAATGTGCGACATAACAAAATGACAACAATAAGCAACATTACTTTGGAAAATGTGCTATAATAAAATTATTAACAAAGGAAGGACAGCTACAGCATTTACTTGCTGACTATGTGCTACTCAGTGCTATCATGATGCCTCGGTATCAAAATGGAATACATTATTTTTAATCATCATAATGCAAGGCTTCATTTTCTTTACTGTGTAATGACTACAACTCAAACTTTAACAGCTTTTTCTTTATATTTCCATACAAATGATATTCTCTGAAGTAGTTGTATACATTTGAATATGGGATATAACACTTTCATTATGCTAAGTTTGAGAAGCCCAAGGAATGGTGGAGAAAATGCATCTTTCTTAACTCTTTCAGCATAAGCTCAGTCCCTGGTACTGACTTTGTAACCATTTTATGTTTGTTATAGTTTTTATGCTTTTATTTTTAAATTAGTGAGCACATGTTCATGAACCTCATCACATTATCAGTAAATATTAAAAGTCTTTCATAAGCAAACGTACCTTTTTTAAACCAAGTCTTAAGGTTTGTTAAGCAATGTCTTTATTATCCGTGATGACGAGAAAACCCACTTGTAGAGAAAATTATACATGTAAAAAATGGTTGGTATGAATAGAGAAAACACTATGTAGAGGAGCAAACCATGTTTCGACCTTCTTCGGTCATCGACAGCCATTTCTTACATATATAAATATTATGCCCTTTTTTATTTTCTCATGGTACTTTTCCAATATGCAAAGTAATTTCCATTTTAAGATTAAAAATACTCTTATGCATCAGAAAATTTTCAAATATCACAAGCAAAATCCTCATAATGTCCATATAGTTTCTTATGTTTCTTAAGAAAAAAACCTTTATATTTTATGTTACTTTCTTTAACATAAGTTGATTTGACTCATCTCATAACCAACATATAAGACAGGGAAGTAAATATAAATTATGTCTTTTTCATTTTAGAATGACTAGAGATATCAAAATAAAAATGTAAATGTTTAGACTAAATAGCTTAAATCTTATAACATTATACATTTATATAGATTTATTATTTTTTTGTTATATTAACCTTTAAGCCATGCCTAGCCAGCAATATAGAAGTTACAATGAAGTGGCACATGTACACTCATGTTACTGTATCCAATAATATAAAACTGACCTTAACTTTTTGCAAAGTGATATCTTGGCTGTGTTTTAGTAGACTAGTATTTGGTAAAATACAGTCACATTTCAATTATTATAAATTGTATATGTATATAGATTATTACTAATTACAATCAAGTCCTTAAATTTTTCATAAAACATAGAACAGGAAATAAAGCTCACAGTTAAAATATCTGTACTCGTTGCTGCTTGTCTGAATTAGTGAATCCTTAAGAAATTTTACATGTGGAGGAAATGAA
Source organism: Tachypleus tridentatus (assembly GCF_004210375.1). NCBI lineage: Eukaryota > Metazoa > Arthropoda > Merostomata > Xiphosura > Limulidae > Tachypleus > Tachypleus tridentatus. The sequence goes on along the minus strand of NC_134836.1, from coordinate 85,006,173 downwards.
ACAAATTTTTTTTTTTAGGTTTTGTATATACATTTGAATAACCAATAAAATCATACATTATCAATACCATAGAACTCCATTAAAATTATCAAGTTCAATAACTAAGCAGTATTTGCATTAAAAAAATACAAAATCATGAACAGACCAAAAACTCAACTTACCAGCTAGTGTCCACTAAAAGATTTGTTTGAGAGACGGTTGGTTGATTGGTTGTTTGGCATTTATTGGTTAAAGCACCTAGGTTATCTGTGCCAAACAACCAGTAAAAAATTAAAAATAAAAGTAAAATTATCAAAATATGTAAAATGGATTCATGTTAAAACTAAACAATGGCCAATTTTTGAAGTAAAAACTTAAAACAGAATTAAAAAGGCCAATGGCCCTTAAAAATTTAAAAACACAACTGAGGTGAAAAGTGTTACCATTGCCAGTGACACTGTCCAATGTCAGGAGTGAGTCCATGGTAAAAACATGTTTATAATGGTCCCATCACTCATGGTCATAACGATGGCAGGACAGTAAAATGCGAGTTATTGTGACTTAAATGTCACACACGACAGCACTAGAGCAGACAGACTTAGCTGTGGTGTCAGCAAGCTTGTTCCTGTGAATACCAACGTGGCCTGGTATCCAGAAGATCTGGATAGAAATTTTTGAAACATTGAGAAGATTCTGTTATATTTGAAAATGGCTGAGAAAATCACTAAAGGGACACACTAAGTTTCCAATGGATTATTCACATATCATATAAAAATTAAATATGTATAAAGACCATTTTCAAAAATGAAAAGAGGTGAGCAGGGATCACTGTGTTTTATTCACTAAATATTGTGCTAGCTCAGCAAACAGAAAAAGATATTTCATATTATAGCTCATCAGTATTGATAATTTAAGTTTCTAATTTGTTCACACCTACAGACTTTATATTTTGACATCAAACATCTAATTTAAACCAGTGCTGCATTCAATATAACACCTGATGCACAAAAATTGATGTTTAGGTGTGTTTGTGTAACATTTACTTTTAAATTAAAAAATTAAATAATGTATAATATGAAAATTTGAATTATAATTTACAGTTTGATACCAAACTTAATGAGATAAATTCATAGTATAATAGTTCAATAATATTTTGAATGAAAGTCAACAAATCAGACGACATGGCCTTTGACCTGTGATTCATCTAGAAAGGGTTAATACAGATTATACTGAGAATTGATATATGATAACAACATCCTCAACAACATTTACAAACATTTGTTTACTGTAACCTTATATGGTTGACTTAAGGGAAATAGAATCTTGTTTCTCTCTGAAGATCTCTCATTTAGTTTACTAATTCTATATTTTATAAATAATTCTAAATTTACAGGTGTTAAATAACACTGCCAAATTTTTCATTTCTTATGCACTTGTTTGTAATAATGAATAACCTGAGTACTCCTAATGGAGTTTACTATAATTTTTCTAAATCATTCTAAACAGAATGTGACATTTTCAGCAATTTAAGACTTCACTTAATTTTGTAGGAAAAAAATATAAAGGAATATCAAGAGATTGTTTTTCTAAATGCTGCTCAGCTCTTATTATAAATTCTTAAGACTCAAAATGAAAATGTGAATTAAGACCATCTTTTACAACTTATACAAGACTTTCTGAACATAGAAATTACATATCCATAAAGGATATAGAATGGATACGTGCATCCGCATTTACTTATTGCTCTGTTTTACCCAACTACATTCCTAATCCAGTTACAGTTCATTTACTGTAAATTTAGAAGATACTACAGAAGATTTTTCAATTATTACATTTACCCTAGTCAGTACCTCCACTACTAACATCAAACATGGTAAAGGAATTTTACAAATCTTCTTGAAATTATTTGAAAATAACCATATCAAAGGCAATTCACTAAGTTTTTTTTTAACAAAGAAGATGTAAATCAATAAGTCATGTGACAACCATGGCTAATATGAAATTGTGGTTGAATGTAATGTATCAGAACTGCATCTTAGCACTGTTTGACATTTCATAGATATTGTAATGTCACCAAAATATGACTGCTGTTAGAAAAGCTTTGTAACAGCCCTTTCTGATACAAAACATTCATATATTCACAACTCAGATCATAATGTGTCAAATCAAGGATTTAGGAATTCAAAATGAGAATATTTCTTTTACTTAATGGCACTGGAACTAAAAAGGAATAGAGATTCACTTGGTTTACCAGGATCATCCAGTAAGAGACTTTAACAAGTTATGCTAAAGACAAGGTAAACAAAGTACAGCATCTTGTAATGAATGTGCACCTAAAAATACAAATGTCAGCTGCCCAGGTACCCTAGGCAACAGTATGCAATACAATTGCCATTTGAATATAAGGACAACAGAGATTGAGTTCCCCAAATGTTTCTAATTATACAGCCTGTTCAACTGTCACACACCATAAAATAGCTGGAGAATGAAATTAGTATTCATGTTACTTCACCTGAAAACATAAAAGTCAAGTAGCTGGATGCATCGTACACTTCTATCTGGGCTATCGAAGTATTCAAACACGTCTTTGAAAATGGTAATCCTTCCACAATATGAAAATTATGAAAAGTACTCAGGATGGCATGTTATGCTTTGGACAAGATAACCTTACAACCAAATCTTCTGCAACAGAAACTAGGCTGCAGGGCTACTACCAAGATATAGTCATGGATAAAAGCACTGACAAACATAGTAACAGACTGCAATGGTATGGTGATGTTCCAGCATCATTTAACTTCTCTTGTTTAACTTGGTAAATAGTTATTTCAGAAGCTATGAAGCATACATAAAGACTTCCAAACATTAATATGGTACATTCATCCAACACATTATCCCTATCACAACAGGCCACAGGTTATGTATCAAACTATAGAATAATGAAATTACAGCATAGAAAGTCCCCCTAGTGGTTTCCTTAGCCCTTTTAATTTGTTAAAAAGCCTCCTTGTTCTTTTGAACCAAGATTTCAAGGAGGTTGTTTGTGTCTTTAGTCTGCTCAAAATTTCATATTTTTTTAAGACCTAAATACAGCTTAATTAAAAAGCTTGATAAATTATAGTGGAATTCCATGGTATCCATATAGTAATTTATGATTTTTTTGGTTATTCAACTGTATATATATAAGACGTAAAAAAACAATTTCAGATCTTTTACACACAAAATTTTAAAAGGCTCAGTAACCTGCATCAAGTAGCTACAGAGTTCAAAGGTCATTGCTAGAGGAGATAATTGTTTGCTTAACTTCTTCATTTACTGTTCTATATTTTAAGAACTTATCTCTAAATAATAATCTATATACATATGTATTATACAATAACTGAATAACAAAATAGTACTAAAACACAGACAAGACAGGGTCACATTGTAAAGACTAAAGACTAGTTTTATATTACTGGATACAGTAACATGAGAGCATGTAGTGCTACAACACTGCAAGTTCTGCACTGTTAGCTAGGCATGACTGGAAGGTTAATGTGATAAAAATAATAAATATCTATAAATGTATAACATTATGCGATTTAAGCTATTTAGTCTAAACTTTTGTGTTCTTGAGTAGTAATTCTAGAGTGAAAAAGGTATAATTTATATTTTCTAATTTTTATGGTGTTTGTGAGGTAAATCAAAATTACAGACCTCACATTGTGAGATATAGAAAAATAACAGCCAAAATATGTCTTACTGAAAAGGAACATTCGAAATTTTTAAAAAGTTTTAGAGATTACACTAATAATATTTGAGATTTTTAGGATGAAGAATATTTTTTAATCATAATATGAAATCACTTCACACTTGGACTAGTAATGAAACAGACTCAGATATTTTCATAAATAAATCTTTAGTAAAAATAATTCATTACACGTCTCATTGTTTGTGTACAAAACACTTGCAATCTTAACTACAAATCTACCAAATTTCGTGAAGATATACACATTGCATCAAAAGTGATAGTTATAAATTTATGTATATTATACACAGCCTATGACAAAAGAGTTAAAGCAAAATATTTTACCTCTCGAATGCACAATTTTAGTCTTTTGATATCTCGAGTCTTAGTGTTTAATTCTATTTAGTGTTATTTCTGGTAATATATTTGAGGTGAGATAGATCAAGTTAAAATCTCTGTATTGGTTACACCCATAGATTTAGGATTCTTTGAGATCAGCACAAAAAAACAATTTTTTTAGCTGTTGGCATTATCCCTCCTTTTATATATCTAAGTGAAACATTTTAGTCAGCTAATTAATCCCCAAAACATTTGTTGTTTTCATAAATACTATTGGAATATCATCTATGTTCAACATCTTTTCATTTTTTTTTAAACTTCTAATGGATTCCTGTACTTCCCTTTCCAGAATTGCTAGTTCTTCTTTCTTGGTATCATTACAACATTTTCTCACATATTACAACCACCTTTCTTATAAATAATCAAATTTTAATAAAGTGCCTAGTCATCCTCACTTTTGATGGTTTAGTCAGGGAAGGTTTTTCAATTATACTTGTATTCTGTGCATTTCATACTAATATAATGGAGATTATTAAATATGAAATGTAAAATCAGCAAGATTTTTTTTCTTCCTCCTCCAAAACCAGACTTGCAAAATAAATCACAAAAAATACTGCATTATGGTTAAAATTTTAATGCATTTTTTACTAAATCTAATAGGAAAAAATTTAGGAAATAGCAGTTATTACAGTTTATCAGATCAGAACATCAGTAATTAAACTTATTTAAACAGCTAATGTAGAATATTAAATTTTCTAGTGAAATTATGATTTAAAACAGATAACTTACCAAACTGTTCAATTTTTTCAATACATCTCTGAACAAAATTTGGAATGTTGGTTTTCTCTCTTTCACACAAACTTTGAAGACTATAACCAAATACTGGTTCATCTGTTCAGAAATAATTAGATTTTTTAACTTGGCTAGAAAAATCAAGCAGTATTGTCTTTGGTAAAAAGACAAAGAGATAGAATCACAAGATTATAATTTTGCTGTCATGATTTCATTTTTCAAAGCAAGAAAATATAGTTATATAAAAGTGAGAAAAAAAAAATATATATTGTTTTATGGTGTATTTCTAATATTTTGATTTAGAAGTTTATTTACTAAAAGTGTATGACACAATAGTTAGAAATTTTGTGCAGTAATCAGATATTGAAGATGACTTAAGTATAAAAATCATAAAGAGGAAAGTAGTAAGCAAAATAATGAATAAGTATTCAGTGATTGAATGACTAGGTTAGTTCAATGTTAATAACAGTGAAGGTTGTATCTATGATTCAGATAAGAATTAGAAAGTGAAGGTTACAATGTCTGTGACTGTAATTTTTCAAGTTTTGTATTTGCAAGTTAGTTTTTATAAGTTATATTAAATACTATTTGAAGCATCGAATTAAAATAAAGCTACAAATAAATGCACATGGAAAAAATAAAATTTGTTGTTGTTACTTGGACTGGACTCCACATTACTTTCATCAAGTAATCTTAAAGAACCCATCCAAGTACAAAATATGTTACAACAATACACACACCATATGTTAATATATATATAATATTAGTAAGGGATTAACCGTACAGTAATTAAAGCAAGTAATTAAAGAAAAAGTACAGAAAAATTCCACAATTATTGCAATTGATAGTTCGGTATTAAATTTCCCATAATTGAAAAATAAATGTATCAGATGGGAAAGCAGTACATGTGTATGTTCAAAGGATTTTAGCTAGAAAGTCATGTTTAGTGATGTCTAAAACCAAAAAATTACCATCTTTAATTAGGATAACATCCCTGAAGAAAAGTCAAAATAATTCTGATAAAGGTATGAGTCTCAAATAAAAATAAATGTAAACCTTTAAAACATTCCGTGGTTCCAATATGTTAATAAAATACTTTCTGTGTAGCCAATAAAAATAGCGACTTTGAAACTGTTTTGAACAACTTTGATCAGCTTCCCCCAAATGTTAAAGTTGAATAGGAAACGGATGACCAGCTTCCTTTCTTTGGGGTTTTGATAACCAGAAAAAACAGAACTAGTCCTCTCAGTATAGTTTAAACCAATATATTCTTTAAGCTATGTTTACTTCTCTTTGTTTCCATAAACCAATTAAAACATCTATTATTTCCTAATTTTTTTATTACAGCACACAGAATATGCCATATAAATACAGTTGAACATGAAATTAAATTTTTTTTTATATTAAAAAAAACTAAATTTTTACATTTCATTACAAACTGCCACCTCAAAGTAATAAAAGCCAGGTTACATGAAGGTAAAGAAATATCAATCAATGACAATATGAATCCATTTTATATTGGCTACAACACTAACATTGACTCCATTAAGTATTAAGAGTCTTTAAAATTCTATGCTGTATTTACTTGAAACAGTGAAATAAATGTTTCTAAGAAGTATATTTCTTAAGGTTTAATAAAATTTCAAAAAGAGGATAATTTTATATGAAGTTAATGATTTCATTTTCATTATTATATACATATATTTTTTGCTACTTTAATGCACCATTTTAAATCACTTATATTTTAATCATATGTTTATTCAGAATTAGTTTTAATTCTCAATGCAACTTGTAATACTATTTCTACACAATCTCCCAAATATGTGATTGAAATATTATAGGAAGAAATAAAGTCTACTTACCTTTCAAAATTCCTTTTTTCTTTAAAGTTTCCATGGATGGACGTTTGTTGAAAAAGTTTCGAAGTTTGTTATGGATTTTTTTTTTCTCACCAGGACTTTTAAAAAATAGATTTGTTTCTTTTACGTGATCCACTATAAAATAAAACATTTTTAACATGACTTTTCAAAAGTCATGTACAAATGCTAAACTAACATTTTTTTTATTAACAAATTCATGAACCATCTTTCAGTAAGTCTTAGTGAAATCACAACTTGATGAATCAAAACAACCACAAATGTACGACAGATATTAAAAAAAAGAGAAAACAATTACAGAAAAAAACTTCATGAATGTAACCACTTCCAGAGTTCCAAATGAAATATTATCCAGGAGTTCCTAAAAACCAAACCACTTCCAGAGTTCCAAATGAAATATTATCCAGGAGTTCCTAAAAACCAAACAACTTCCAGAGTTCCAAATGAAATATTATCCAGGAGTTCCTAAAAACCAAACCACTTCCAGAGTTCCAAATGAAATATTATCCAGGAGTTCCTAAAAACCAAACAACTTCCAGAGTTCCAAATGAAATATTATCCAGGAGTTCCTAAAAACCAAACAAAAATTTTAGGATATTTCTTGCAAATCCTTTCATAAAATGTAGTTTTGGGATTTCGCAACAAAATACAAAAATCTGCCAAATCTGATCATATCTTTGATGACAACAGGCTAATGGACTGGTGATTCTGTCTGCCATCTTCTTCACTCCTATGTCCTCCAACAATTTTTTCGTTAGTCAACTTGATCACTTGAGTCCAGTATTCTGTTGATACAATGGTCTGTTTAACTTCTCCAGTAGAACTGCACTGTTATATATGGTAAAGCATTTTTTTTAGTAATCTATTATACAAGTCCATTTCTCCTTCGTCTTGGGCTAAACTTTCTACTAGGCATTGTCCCAAGGTTTCTGCAGTGAAGGGTTTTCTTCATTGCTTCCTTCAGTTCCTGCAGACCAACTCCCTGGTATATTACCAATCACAAGTTCATAGATAATATGATAAGATTGATAAGATGAATTATTCTTCTCTACTATTTTTATGACAATACAGTCTGCATTAATTTTGCTTTAAAAATCACCACTATATGCTTTTCATGGCTACTCTCACAATCACACAGTTTAGGTCTATATCTTTCAAACTAAATTTTTGACACACATTTATAACCAGAGGTCTGCAATGTTACACACACTAATAGATATCATGATGCAATAACACTCAAATAAAACAAGATACTCTCAGAAGTTTCTAGTAATACAATGCAATAATACAACAATCCGCAATTCATAACTATTGAATTACACAATTTATAAATGGTTACACAAACAAGCTTGCAATAAGTTATCATTTCTAAAAATAACAAAATGTAACATTCATGCTAAATAAACGACTGAAATCATAACACTCACATTAAACAGTCGTGTATGTCTAATAGTAACAAATGTTGAATAAAATTCTTAACAACTTAATTCTTTTTCTTGAATGATTTAATAAAAACATTATTATTTTGTAGTTGACTTGTTTTATTTCTAAACAGACATAAGACAAAGTCCTGAAATTAGTTTTTTTATCTTAGCATTACTAATATATAGAAACATATCCAATATACTGCACAAAGAAATTTTTAATTGGCTTTTGCCTGCTGTAGGTCAAGACCAGATAACAATTTCTGATATTGAAGATAAAGAAAACTTTTTCTCGCATGCTACATATGTAAAACAGGCTTGAAACTATATTCTCACAGTCTTAAATATTATTTTTATTTACTTTAAGTGAACTGACCACACAAGTTTGAAAGATTAATAAAATCATAGTTTTATCAAACATTTCCTATGAAATAACTTTATATTTTGTTATTTTCACTAACAAATCTCGATATGAATTCAGTCAATTTGACCAATCTCATAACCACCAAGTAAAATTAGCAAATGAATATAAATTATACCTTTTTTATTCTAGGCTAACTTCAGATTATAAAATAAAAACACAAATGTTTAGACTAAATAGCTGAAATATTATAAGATTATTATACATACCTTTCAGCATGCCTGTCTAACAATACAGAAGTTACAATGATGTGGTATACGTGTACTCACGCTACTGTATCTAATAATATGAAACTGATCTTTAGTTTTTACAGTGATCTATCTAAGCTGTGTTTTAGTGAACTAGAATTTGTTAAAATACAGTCAAATTTCAATTATCATAAATCATACATATATACAGATATCAGATTATTACTATTTACAAATACATTCTTAAACTTATTTTTTCTTAAGACTCAAAACAGTAAGTAATGACAAAGCACACAATTATCTTCTAGTTATGACCTATGTAATCATTGCTGCTTGTCTTAGCTTGCTAAGGTTTAAGAAATTTTGCACATGGAGAATGCAAAATGTAATTTTTTTATGGTTTTTCTGGTTATTCATATATATATGTGAACAACCAGAAAAACCATAAATTACTTCACTGATACCACACAATTCTATTATAAAACTTATCAAATTTAATGACTAATCTACATCTGAATCTAAAACAATATGAACTTACAAAGAGACTAAAGACTTAACTTAGTAACTGGTTATTTACATCATATATAGAAATAGGTATATATGAGACTGCTTCCAAAAATAAAAAGAAGTGAACAAGAGCTACTGTCTTTGACTCACTAAATAGTGATAGGTCAACAAACAGATAAATAAAAAGTTATTTTACATTCTAGCTTATCAATATCAGTAATTTGAGTTTCTAATTCTTATAAAAAGTTAGACTTTGTAATTTGACATCACAAACATCTAATCTGAATCAGTGCTGCATTCAATATACCATGTGACACACAAAAATAGGTGTTTCAATGTGTCTACTCCATATTTAATTTTAAATTATCAAATTAAATAATATATAATCCTCAGTTTGATACCAAACTTAAGTTAAATTCATAAAATAGTAGTTTTATACACTTTTGAAAGCAAGTCAACAAACGTAATGACACGGCCTTTGATCCATAACTCACCTGAAAAATAAAGGTGCATGAAAATAAAATTAACTTAAGAGTTTTCCTAAAGATTGCTATATTAATGAATTTAATTCAAGAGTGCAGTAAACCATCAATCTAGATGATTATTACTGGTTGCTTATATGGTGGGCTTACAACAATAAGTGATTACTCTCTAATTATGTTCCATGATTATATAAAACTTAAATTCAGTATGTTTTTCTTGGGTGCTGAAATCATTTCACTACAACCAGGAGTCTAAATTTTAGAGTGATCTTGAAAAAATGATTATGATTATTTCACTTCTATCAATACTTCTTGAACTTGCATTTTTTTTAACATTGTGAACATAAACATTAGAAACAAATATAAGCAAAGGAAACAATGAAATAGTTTATTTAAATATATATATATATAAAATTTATGGTTAAAATATGTTACTTCAAGCATGCATAATTGTTTATAATGTAAAATATTGGAAGTATTTGTGATCTAATTAATAATGAATGCTTTAAATAACATTTTAACAACAGATTTATATTTGTAATTTTGTAATTATGGTTTAATCAAACATAATTGGATCTAATTTTGTCTACAGTTGTTGTATAAATAAAATATTTAACTCATTTTTTATTATCAAACTTTGACTTCTCATATGTAAGGTGTGTAAACAATTTTTCGGAAATATTCATTAAAGAAATTAACCAATGATAAAAAGTTTAACTTGCATTTCAGAGATCTAGAAGACAGAAATCTGTTTTTCTTCTTAGGTTCACTTCTGAGGTTTTCTTTTACCTCATCTGGTACAACCTCATCACACTTCAAGCTTTCAGGTGATGGCTATAAAATAAAGTTACATTTTATTAATTATCTTGATATGAGCTTAGTGAATTTCAGGGACCACATGACTTCTTTGTACACTTTCAAAGTCTTTATAGATTTGATGCTACCAACTTTTACAATAGTGCAGGGGTTTCCAACCTTTTGGCACTCGCAACTTGAAAATGTAATTGATGAAATAAAATTATTGTTATCTCAAGCTACTTCTAACAATGCTACACGACTCCCCTGCCAAGGCTTTGCGACCCACCGGTTGGGAACCCCTGCAATAGTGTGTATGTCTTCACAAAATTGGCAGCATTTCAGTAAGCATCATAGTCTTTCACATACCAAAAAATATTTTTTTCTGAAGTATATTACATAAACTAAAAAAGACAAAAAACATTTGTCTACAAATATATTGTTGAGTACTTGGTTTGAACAATCTGTATGCAAAGTGGTTTTTAATGCTAAGATTAAATATACTTTGTAATTTAAACATTTTTTTTCACATGTATATTTTTTAGCAAAACAATATTTTGTCTGTTGTTTTCTCTACCCTAACTCTATAACAACATTGGTAAATTTGACCAAACTTGTAATCACAAAAAAAGAAAAATCTAAACCGCCCCTTTTGGTCTCTCTGGTATGGTTTCAAATTGTAACATGCAACTACATTCATTTATCCTTAGTAGCTTTAAACTCAAAAATATATTTCTATTTATAGTTAAATTTTGTTTTATTGCTCTTTGGGCTATATCTAACTACTATTCACATCAAGTTCCACTACTGAATGATGCTGCCCACAAGCTGCTCATGGGCATGCTTTATGAAACATTTTTGTTATATTATTATTTTACATAATCTAACTCTAACTTATCTAAAAAGATCCCTATTTTTAATTTTAGTTTCTTTTATAATAATAAATAAGCAACAAAACATGAAAAACAAATTAAAAATACTTATCCAAATCTTTTTCTTACTGTTGATGAAACCTAATCCTACTTTTTTATATTAATGATAGTAGTTTAATGAATTCAGTAATGCACCAAAGAACAAACTAATAATGGGCAAAAAGCAGACAATATCCCATAACTTTCTCACTTACTTTTCCTGGCTTTACAAATTCATCCAAGCTTGTTATTATCCTTCCCTCGGGAATGAAACTTGTACTAACAGTGATCTTAACAATTTCCAATTTAGAAAACAATTTACACAATATGTCATTTGATAGATAAAAAAACCTTGGCTTTCTACTGATTATAAGTAATCTTTATGCAAGAGAAAACTTAATATATCCTGAAAAAGAGGATTTGACAAAAAGTGTCCAATTTTCCATTTGATAACTCTGTAACCAAACAAAATTAAAGGCTACAAATTATGGTTTGTCTGAGCATTGATTATTTTGTAGTAAGCAATTTGCATTGAATTTTATACTTTATAAAGGGGTGGCAAATAAGACAGAGAATATACCTAGAAAAAGTGTCGCATCTGTCACTCTCGGAGAAATTCAAGTTGTTGTTTTGTTTAATATTTCCTTATGAAATTATGAACTTAAAACATATATACTATCAAAATATGGATTATTAGCTAAGATGTTATGCTATACTAATAAACAAAAAGTAGATTAATAAAAATTTTCAATAGAAGTCACTAAAACCTCCTGATATGTGCAATGGGTATCCATTGTGACAGAGATAATAGATTGTTATTTTTACTTCATAACAATCACAGTTTTTTCTTTTAACCTTTTGTTTTTGCCGAGTTGCAGATCAATTGTATTAATCAATTTTCCATAAGTTCTGTATTTCTTTTGTTCTTTCTTGTTTACTACAACTTCCTATTAATTGTACTCACTACTTTTTTCCTATTCTTTGCCTCAAATTTTTTTCAGAATTAAAGAATAATAGTCATTCAAGTGTAATTCAAGGCACAAAATTTACTATTTATTTTAAATTAATACAGTAAGTTGAGAAAGAGCAAAAATAAAGTGCACTTGAAGCACTGTTTGTTCAATAATCATTCAACTAAAATCACATCTTTCTTGTTGAAATACTTTAAAGATTCAATGAAAGAAAAAAATGATAAAAATAACAGTTATTACACTACTTTCTAATATTCTAAACAGAAATATCATAACAAATTACTTTCAAATGAACAATAATAGAAAAAAAGAGAAGAAAACTAAGGGAATTTTACAGATAAGTGTAAGACTTATATCTTTCAACCAAAATATCAACTTACTAATTTAGATATTACAGCTTGAATTGCTTGATACCACTCAGCAGTAATTTGGAAACTGTCATCCTGAAATAGTATCTTCTGTCCCATCACAGTAGTAATCTAAAAAACAAAGGTTATATTAAATATAGCTGAGAAGTTTGTTAAATGTTATGACAATAAAGAAATAATATTAGTTGTTCTAAAACAGATTAAATAAATCTTAGTTTTTCATGAAATGTCAGAAAAGAAATATACATTATTACTTAACTTACCAAGAAAACATTTTTCTTTGATGATTTTTCTGGACACCAATAAATGGCAGCACCTGCTAAATTCACACAACTTTCTGCCTTGCAATCCTTCAGAGCCTATTAATAAAGCCAAAACACATTCTTTTTGAAATATCTCTCTATAACCATACACACGAAATAACAGATGTTGGTTAAAAATTTATATCATACACAAGTATGAGAAGAAGACTTAGAAAATCCATGCTCCTAACTCTTAACATTTTTTGTACGTATGAAAAAATCTCTTGTGGTGAAATTTTAAGTCATTTGACTAAATTTAGGGGGTTGCACACGAAGTTTGTAATTTCACATATGTGGCTTGCATAAATATTTGGAGTTGATTATTTATTCTCCACTGCTATACTTGTGATTTTGACCATTCCAGTTGACACTGTTTTTAAATGTGTACAGTACAACTCTAATCTGATGTATGCAGACCAATGGGACAAATTTACTTGTTTAATTAGTATTACCATTTATTTATTATTTACTGTACTGTTTTCCATTAAATTCTAATCCATTTCATGTAATTTTTTCAGAATGATTGATACCCATCAGTGATTGATCATGACAATTCTTTCTAAGGATTACCTTTGCAAACCAGATGATGGAATTAAAGGAACAAAACTTCCTTCTAAAGGGCAAGTTCTTTCTGCACCTTCACATTAAGAAGTGGAAGACAATTAGGGAAAGTGCCGCAACAGTGATTGTGCACGTAACAGAATTCTGAAAGAAAGGAAAAACTCCTATGATTTGCAAAGATTATATAATTACTAGATAAACTGTACACAGTTAATCAGAGTTTGAAGAAAGGGAAAAACAGAAGATCAGCCTAACAGATATAGAAGGAGAATGACTTTGAGGCAGAAATGTCCAACTTGTTTGACATAACCATCCCTGATGCCCTCACAATTATGACAAATCAAGAAGATGAAAAATTCCAAATTGCTCAACGGGAAGCAGGCTGTAGAGGAACAACGGGACCACCTGATGCCAAGCGAGCTGCTAAAGAGAACTGATCTCTGAAGAGGAAGATAACAGAAGATGAAGAAGTCAATGGAAGAAGGAAGCCACAACGTCCTCAAACACAGTACAATTAGAGTCATTTTCCAGCAGCAGAACAGACAAACCTGTAAATGATGAGAAAAATTCTGCTGTTGCTGCTGAAGGAGCCAGCCTTTCAAAATATCTCAGATCCAAAAAGAACATTATACCTTGATCATTGCATATAGCTCTTGACAGGATAAAGCTGTCAGACAGGACTGCTACTTATGTTATAAACAGAAACAGCATGCTCAACTGGTACAACATCCTGAAGTATTTAACATCAACCACTCCTCCATCCAATGCATGCATCAAAATCACTGGAAAATGCTCACAGAAATCATGAAGGCTGAGTTTCAAGATGATGTGCCTTTGACTATCCACTAGGATTAAAAACACCTCAGAAAATTGACAACCAAGGAACATATTGACCACCTACCAATTACTGTTACTGATAATGGAGTCTCTCTGCTGCTTAAAGTTGCCAAGTTAGCAAATGGGACAGGATCAGAACAAGCCAAGGCTGTAATAGCAACTCTTAATGAATGAGGTTCAAGAAGGTTATATGATTTTCATTTAATACTACAGCTGCTAATACTGGGTGATAGTCAGGTGCATGTGTTCTCATAGAACAGGAACTACAGAAGGATCTTTTGTATCTGTCATGCCACCATCATATCTTGGATTTTCTTGCTGAGAGATCTCTGACCATACAATCACATAAGTACTACCAAAGGACCAGATGTTTTGATTTTTAAGAAATTTCAAGATCAATGGAAGTTTATTGACAGAAATTCATATGCAGCTGCAACTGATGACAAGGAGATAGCCAATCTCATCAATGACCCAGAGATAGGGGCTTGGGCTGAAATGTCACTGACAGAACAAAAGGACCTTTGTAATGACTTTTGTACTAGGAATTCATAGAATTCTCATTAATCTTTATGGAAGTCACTTCTCCACAGGGCATCCCCTTTATGGCACCTGGTTCCACGCAACATACTAGGTGGATGTCTACCGTAATAAACTCACTCAAGATCTGTCATTTTCATGATCAGTTTAAACTGACAGATAGAGAGAAAAATGGTCTTCAATAAATGTGCATCTTTGCAGTTAAGATCTACCTCAAGGCATGAATTGAAGCTCCTCTATTTGTACAAGCACAAAACAATGGCCTGAAGTTTCTGAAGGCTCTCCATGCCTATGCCACTGTCAACACAGCTATATCAATAGCTGTTCTAGACAAGTTCTCATCACACCTCTTGTACCTGTCAGAGGAGCTGGTGACCCTTGGATTTTTTTTATATGTATGTGTCCTCTTCTACAAAAATGTTTATGGCAAGGGCAACAAGGGAATGTGAAGGAACAGAAGATTCTCCTAAGTGACAGTCAATCCAGCAGATATTGAGAAGCTTCAGCTCTCTTGATCTTGTGACTAGAAGAGTCACTGCCCTTCTTTGAAAAGCTTCACCAGTCCACTGACTTCGTAGATTAGGATCCAGACACTTTGCAAGCTATAGAAAATTATAAGGAAGCTTTCAAGACTGTCAACAGCCACACTATCACAAAAGATCATGCAGAGCATGGAGTTGCTCTCACTGAAGAGTACAATCATCTTCTTACAAGGGATAAACAGCAAACTTATTATCTGCTTCAAGTTGTGACAGAACATTGCAGGAAAATTCCCAATTCCAGGAAATTAATGTTTATTGAGAGGTTAATACTTCCTTTTTAAGGAAGAGGGCCAGAGTGCTTACGTTTTTAGATAATTAAATGTTACTGTTACGTTATCAGTCTCAGAAAGAGCCATCTTCACCTCACTCATACATACTGTTCACCACATTAATAACAACTAATTAAACTAAAAAAAAAAAATTTCTAGATACACCTGATTAATTCAAAATGTTAACAATACCATTATTAGCCATGCTTAGTTATCACTTATACATACAAACTTTTATGTAACATCTTCAAGTGTAAGATAATGAAAACTAAACATGATTTAATGCAGCTACTACAGAAGGCAAGAAAACTAAACACTCATAACAAAGATCTATGCCAAATGAGTATTTTTAATACTGACATGCACTTTTTGTAAATGATATAGCACAATAAGAAAAACCAGTGTTTACTGGATATGATATAAATGTTAAAAACGTGCATTACCACAACTGCTGACTGAACATCTTTGTAACAGAGCAATGCTATATCTGTTAACAACACGTAATATGAAGACCAATTTTTCTTTAGTCGTTTTCCCCCATCTTCCACTTTTGTCATCATGAGTATTCCTCCTTTCTTCAAATCCTCAAATAAAAAAAAAAATATTTACAATATTATATAAATACAAATTTTCTACAGATGCCCACAACTCAAAATAAACCTCAATAACTTAAACTTGGGTAGACAGATTAAAGTAAATTAGATTTTTAACTACTCACTCACCTAACAACAAAATAACTTATTCAGTATTTTCAAAGCCTTTATTCATTAATACTTTGTAACAGATATTTCCATTTCATGCATCTGTATTGTTGAAATAGCTTTTTACCCAATTACCTTGCACTATTTCCTAAGATAATAAAAAATATGTTAGTAGTCAAAACTTTGGTGACTTTCAAAAGTACCTTCTTGGAGTTAATTAATAAATATTTTAATATAAGCTCACATTTTTACACATCATAATATTTTCTACATATATAAAATAAATTCATATTAAATCCCTAATTTCTTTTGTCACATACAAGAAATAACATACTTTTAAATTTGTTCCAAGGTCAAAAGAATGTTTATTATAAGAAGTGTGTACTGCTAAGAAATTTTAAACATGTTAGAACAGTTCTAAGAAATTCTGATATAAAGTTAAACATATTTTAATAATTAAATTGATGCACTAAAATGCTAGTAATAAAAGTTGATTTTCTTATTTATGTGCAAGTTTTCTTTAAAATCTTCTTAATGTCCGAGATTTACACAAATATAAAGATAACAATAAGAAGTCTTCTTTAATATAAAAGCCTTAAATTACTTGTGATTTAACTAGAATCCTTAATTTATACACACACACACACACATTCCAATGGCCATATTTAAATTATTTATTACACAGTCATCATGTTTAATTTTAATGTCATCATTTGATATTTTAATACAAACAAAATTACAATTTTGTAAAATGTGAAATAAAGCTTTGTGTTATTGTACATTTGTTGATTAAGTCAGGGTGCTCAATATTAATTTGTAAATATATCAAAAAATGTCAACAAAATGACCATTAATCAATATTTAATTCATTTGTTTCTTTAGATTTTAAGCAAAGCTACATGAGAATTAAATACATTATCTATCCCTAATCTTCAAATAATAGAACAGATAAAATATGGGTAGTCAACACCATTTGCTACCAACTCTTATCAGACAAAACAAAATGATTTGAGCACCATTTTTATATAATGGACTCATGGCTCAAAATTAAAGTGGCACTATTTTTTTTATTTTTGCCAACAATAGGACTTGAGATTCTATGCTTAGCTCCACATTTTAGCAAGCTACTCATGGAGTCACACTCAGCTCAAAAGATAATATACTTTTAACTACAACTAAGTATTTCACATTTTAATTTGGCTGTCAGCACCAAAAAATAAAATGAATGACCAAACAGGATAATAAAATCATAAAACTGAGTTCCCCCCCCTTTTTTTTTTTGTTCAGTCAACATCACTTGAAGAAAGTCTACAATCCACTACAAGAATACATTAGCAATATTAGATTTTTTTTTTTACACTTCTTCCAGCTGTCATTTAGTTGATCAAACCTGAAGATATGAAAAAGCAGTATAAAGTGTGAGGCACTTAAATAACACTGTTGTAATAAATTACAAACAAGGCTGTCAAACTTTGGAACAAACCATGGAAAAACTACTATATCTGGATATTATTATATTACTGTATCAATACACATCTAGATACATATCATCTACTATGACAAGACACACCCCTAGAATTTACTAAACCTTTACTGAGTCTAAGTGAAAGGTGATTTTAATTTTAATATTAATAAAAATACTTCTTACAGTTTTCACATTTAATTTGCATAACCTACAAAACCTCATAAATGAATATCAATTTTTTCCCCATAAGCTATTTTATTTGCATGTGATTTCATTTAATTTTATTGCCTGTACTTAGATGATTCCAGAGTATACCAAAACTATTTACCACAGCAAGATAGCTTTGTATAAGTAAGCAAACTGAGTTACAATCATGCCATCCTAAGTGTAAGTAGCTGCCAATTGTAAAAATACTGAATATTTCAATAAATCTTTAAGTTTTCTTATCTAACCTAATAGGTTTGTAATTTTATGCTTTAGTCATTTTTGTTGAAATAAATTAAACACATCCATAAGAAAGAAGAAAATTCAGTACTTATTTCTGGAGTTTGGCCTTTAGTTTGATGATGGAGAGGCACTCTAAGCCTACCTTTTTGTGAATACTTCCATTTGCAATCACAAAAATTGACTAAAATGTGATTTATAAAGTATGTTTTTTTCATCAAGCTTATTGATATACATTATTAATTCAATTACCTGATTAAATTTTGAATACTACTCTGTAAAGGTTAATAACATGGTCCCTTTAATGCTGCATTAAACAAAGTTAGGAAGGTTTTACAAAAAAAAGCAGCCAAAAACCTTTTGTTTTGTTTTTTTATCATCAACATACAATATGATGTCAGACAGCCATGTCTGACCACCAATCAATATGAATGAGCTTACAAAGCAAGAATGCAGAAAATGAGTTAAGATTTTCAAAAGAATAGATTAAATGTATATATGAAAAAACAACTGGTGTGGGCAGAGAAAGCTCTATATAGAAGAGCAAATAATGTTTCAACCTTCTTCAGTCATCACAGTAGGTTTTCTCGTCATCACAGATTAAATATGTTTTACTATTTGCATATTTAAAACAGAACTTTAATTTCACATATTAACTTCTCAATGATTATGGAAATTATTCATTCTATTACATTAAACACACAAACCAAGAAGAATAAAAACTAAAACAACAATGGAGAATTATTTTCCATTAAGATATATTGCAGAATTTATACAACATAAGATGTAAATTCTTGTTTTCTGCAACTATAAGGAAAAGTAGCACATTTAAACCATATAATTTGAGTTTAAAAAAAAAAAGTAATTTTTATATTCATATTTTATTTTTCATTAAAATAATTAGTTCATAAAATGCATTTACTAGAGACAATGTTATGAATATTATAAAAGGAAATACATACCAATGTTTCACTAAAAACATTTTCAGCTGAAAATTTCATTTCAAATGAAGTGTTGTTTTTACGCACAGGAGATGGCAAAGACAATGACTCCACAAGAGGTAAGCTGCAAGCTTCTAGTGGTGTAAAAATACTATCAGTTTCATCCAAGTCACAAGGAGAAAGATACGACTCACACCCAGTATTCTTGGTTTCTTTGTCCTAAGTTGGTTAAAATGGTTTTAGTTAATCTTGCAGAATCATATGGGCATTTTAAACTTAATTAACATCAGCCTATGAAATACAGACAATTTAAACTTAGTAAACTTCTATCTATGAAATATGGATTAAACTTAGTCAATGTCATATGAAATTTGAGCTTTTCAACCTTAATTAACTTTTGTCTATGGAATATTACCAAAGAAAAATTATTCAAACAGGGGCAAAAAGGTATGTGCTAATTACAAGCTGGTAGAAAAATTTATGCAAGTAATAAAAAAAAAGTAAGTTCTTGCTGTTATGCAGTTTGAACTTTATACACTGCTTTCCCACACAAAAACTGATTATGTTGCAACAAGCTCTCCACTACACCAGGCTGTCTAGGCTAGCATCTAATAATGAAGTGTTCAACTGTGGAACTAAATATTCTTAGTTGTTCATTCTACTGAATAGCTAATAATATTACACTAGTATAGATCTATAATTTTACAATAATAATAATAATGGAATAAAGTATTTTTTATCTAAAAAATGTCCAACTAGAAATAGCTTCTTTAAACATATAGAAAATAACCAGAACATTTTTTTAGCTATCTGAACAATTTCAGCATTGTAAGTCCTTGCACAAGTTACAGTCAAAATATGAAATATCTTTCTTCAACATTATGCTGTGTTTAACTTCTATTATGTTCTGTATGACAACTTTTCAGAAAATGTAATGAAGGATGGAGAGCAGATAAATATTTAAATGGATGTAGCTCTGCAGTATCAAAAGTCTTATGTCATTTGAGTTTTTAGTTTGCAAACTAAATTACTGTATAGTGGTTATACAGTCCAAAAATTACAACAGAAGAAACTACAAAACTGAATATATACAGATGTAATTAAACACGTTTACAGTATGATCTACACCAGCATGATATCTTACATTTAATATTTGATGTTACCAATGTAGTCAGGTCTACAAAAATGGTGCATAAAGATGCTACAGACAGATAAACAACTATAATATTATTATCTTCTGAATTATGAAAGATACTGCTTGCTTGTATTAAACAGTAATCTCTATTTATAAATAGTATACATACAGCTATAACTTGCATGAAGTAAACAATGTAAGTAAATGAGAAATTAAAAATTCTTTACTGTTTAAAAAAAGAATTTCACAGACACATAAATAACACCCTATTACAAACTTGTTAAATCAATGTATAATCATTAAAGCAAGACAATGAAATAAAATTTAAGTTCAAGTAAGTTACCTTCAAAATACAAATGTTCAAACTAACATTACCTTGTTCAATCAACAAAATTTAATTCTACCAAATTGCAAGTCACTGGGTAAAGAGACATTACATTGCAATAAAATGTTCAGAAAAAAATGAAAGAAGCTAATTTACATAATGCATATCCACCTTTTATGTGATCTGTTATAACATTACAACTCACCTATTCTGTTTTACTTCATGTGCAATCAGCAAAAACATTAAGTACAAGCAATTGCAAAAATATGTTATGATTTTCCACACAACTATACTAAGTTCTTGTTTCTAGTTTTTAAGTCTCAATGACAAAATTTATTACATTAATTTACCTCTGAATTCTAAAAGTTTAAATATACTGTTTTGTTCTAAAATCAAATAAAAACTAAATTATTCCCTAGGATACTTTATGATTACTAAAACATGTATTCATGTTTCTTTTCACAAGTTATTTCACTTTCTAGTTTAACATGGAGAACAACTAATCAATTTTCAACACCCTCATTCAATAACATGAACAGCTGTAAAATTATATATTGAAGTAACCTATGAATAAGAAACTCAATCAATGTTGAACACTTCCTAATCAAGCATTTCATACTTAAACAAATTTATCAACATTTTCTAACACTACTAAACATGATCAAGTTACCAGGATTCTTATTCAGTAACATGAACAGCTTAAATTTATCTATAACTAAACTGTTAAAAAAGTATAAAAGATCACTACTTCTAATTTTCAAGCTAGAAATTATTTTTATCATAATTTTACTGATTATATAGGATATTCTTATTTTCACAATTACAATCACTTGTCACAAGAAGTTATTTTTTTCTTTCAAGCAATTTTAGTCAAATGAAACAAAACACTAGTGTCATTACTGAAACTTATCAATGACAGATTTATATTTTCTGTATAATCTACAGAAAATGCCTTCAAAAGAGCCAAATATGTAGGTACTACAGATATAAAATTAATTAGCATCAGAAAAGAAACTCAATAAAGAGCATTTCTGGAAAGATAGCATTCTTCCTTTAGGACTAAATGGCAATTCCTACTCTTTCTGTTGATACTGCATGTTCTCAAACATCACATGTAAAAACCACAACAATGAAATCTATATTATCATACCAAGGAAACAAGGAAGGAATGATTGGGATAACATTACAACACTTGATTTTTGACACAGTGCAATTTCAAAGTAGATGTGACCATAATTCTGCCCATTCCAACTTCATGTTTTACTTTAGTACTCTTATTCCTAATTCCTAATTTTTTGTTCAGTTTTTTTTATCTTTGTCTCTATTTATTTTTTGCACTAATTATCAAGGGTAAACTGTACTTTGAGCCTATTCTTCTCATAACTTTTCTTAATGCTAAGTTCCAAGAGTGACTATGATCTAGGCAAAAACCTTTTCGTAGCTTTTAACAGAGCTATCTCTTGACATTTCATGGCTTTTGCCGACATCTTTACGAGTTTTTTTCTTTCATCTAGCCAGATTGGCAGCCTTTTATTTAGCTGAATTAATGGCTTAGGCTTGTGTTGCATATTCAACATCATCATTTCTAGCCTCATCTCTATTCCTGCAGTAATGAAGACCAAGGAATCAACATACAATATTTTTTGTTTCATTTCAAATACAACTTTAGATGTTAACAGATCACACTTAGTTTGAAAACAATGCAAGGGTACATTATACAACTTATTGTTCTTATTTTATATCCAGAGTGCTTAAGCAACTCCATGTCAGATTTCAGTGGTGGTAGCACACATCTTGGGCACCAACTGCTATGATAAAATGGCTTTGTTCAAAAGATTAGATTATAGTTAGAACCTATATCTAGAGAATCTACGTAGTCCATGGTTTTTATCTAGCTGATACAGCTGTCAGCTGATCATGTAGCATAGGAGCATAAGCAACTGTGCACTCATACATTACATCAGAGTGGTTTCTTAATTGGCAACTCACAGAGCATGCCTGTAATCATAAAATATGGCTACTAGTGTATTGTTAGCTTGTTAGTAATGTTGCAAAATATGTATTGCAAAAACTTAATACAAATTATAATGAAGTAAACACTCACCTTGAACACTGAGAATGAGTGAATGCCATTTTTAGGCACCTCACCTTGATAAACTTTCTTTCTATCCATTATTTGTAACTTAATTTTAAAAACATTCTTGGAATATGAAATGAACACAAAAGAAAAACTTCAAACAATTTTTTTTCTTTTTTGAGAAAAATAACAGAAAAAATTATATCTCATCCTACAATTACTGTATTACTCCAATTTTTAATGTAATAATACATTGTATTATTTACATTTTAAAAACATGGATTTAAATGTTAACCATATAAATGAAAAATAAGTGAGTATGCATTTCTAAGCATATTCAGTGGAAAAAAAAAAAAAAAAAGTAATACTTCCAGTGCATCACTAAGTGTATTCAAATCTATCAGTAATGAGTATCTTAAAACTATTATTTAGCAATACAAGTTAGTTCGTTATTATTTTCAGAATCAAACACCAATGAAGCAATATAACAAATATCCGAGATATACATACATTTATATCAAATGTAAAGACTAGCGTATTACCAGTTACTCTTCCTACCTCGGTTTTAGTGATATCAGGTAACTGCCAAAAAGAAATAGTTCCATTGGCTTCATAGAAATATGGTCTACCAGTATCATCCAGTGAGCTAAGCCACTAATAAAGAGCAAAGCAGAGAAGTTTTTAAAATCAAACACATGATAACACATTCAAATAATGTTTCTATCAATTCCTTTCACATACATAAGACTTCTTTTCAAGATCCTTATATTAGCAGAAACAACTTGAGCATAATACCACAATCACTAAACATAAAAGAAATGCATAGCTTTCAACCCTCAAATGAAGCTATTTACATTTTTGACACATACTTTATAAATACCCTCAATTCAACAAGACATGTAATATTACCAGTAATTTAATAAATTATAACATTACCACCACCAACAAAAACATATTACCCACAGTAGTTATTTAAAATTTCTATTATTCCCACCACTATCAGAAGACAATAGTGTTCCTAAAGGTTTTAAAAAGGAATAATTTTTTATATTCAGATATTAATCAAAACAAAGTTTTAGTTATTCAGACACTGTTAATGGAAAACAAGTATCTGATCTGAAAAATAAAACACTTAATACCAAACAAAGGTAAAATTTATTGATTAATAATAAAACACTAAAAACAATATTAAATGCCTAATCACTGTACAAAACAATACTTTTGACATTTCCTTTACATTAAAAAATACTTCACCTAGTAATAAACTGCTTAAAAAAGTTGTTGAAAATTTCCTAACATGTTCTTAATCCTACACATATAAGTTGGTCAAAGTGTGCATGTCACAATCTTTTTACAGTTATACTCAAAATTTAGTTAGACAACTTTATTATAAGTGCATGTCAAGAAGCTTAGTTAGCATCAAAATGTGGCTTATTAATTTAATAATTTTATATTACCTAAGTTCTAACATCTTAATTTCAAAAGTAACTATTTAAATACATTCTCAACCCTTATTTCTCTGTGTCAAATGATGAAAATCCAGTCTCAACAGATCATTTTTATTTATACTCTTCCATGGGTGTGAATGTCCACATTTAGAAACATATAATATAGATATAAATCTTTAAATTGTGACTGGTGTTTTATGGTGCAAAGCAACTAGGCTATCTTTGCCCTATAAATTCTGATCATCTTCCTTCACCGAGATATAAACAAATGTCACTAATTCTCTATGACATTCTCATTGGAAAATTTTTAAGCATTGTAACGATCAGCCTTTTCTTTAGAAGATTCCTTATACAATTATTTCATTTTGCTGCTTGTAAGTAGACATTTAATTTCAGTTTTATTATGTTTTTTGTTCTGAGCAATTGACAGAATTATTTTAAAACAATTTATAGTGACCAATATATCTGTGTTCTAAAATGAACATTTGAAAGGAGTATTAATGATTTTGTGGAAAACCAGCATAGTTTGCAAAAAAACTCATGCCATGGAAGTACACACTGAAGTACAAATTATTGAAATAGGCTTCAACTCTAATGTAAGTCCAAAATTTCTTCTCATTTAATAGTTTGTTTTTTTATTTACTGATATATGTTTAACAAAAATAACTACAGTGCAACAATTAGAAAATTAGGTTCCATAACAAAAGTAAATGAAAAAATTCAAGACCAGTATGAGCGAACTGTTATATGGTTGACACTTAATCTGTTGTTTATGCTATGTTCTACTGTTTTTGTTTATTGCCTGTCATGTTCTTAGAAAGTTTAAAGTGCAGTATAAAATAATAAAATTAAAAGCAAGGAGATGTGAAAAGGTTAGATGACTGAGGTTGTTAGGCTGAATAACAATAATCACCTGTTACAATCTGTAGTCATTCTAGAAAACAACACAAAAAAGACATTACTGTATTTCATATTTCTCAGGTTCAATGACAATTATTTCACAAGTGTTAGTATCTCTGCAGAAAACTCTTTTCAGAATTTGTGACAGAAAATGCTGTCAAGCTATTTGTGACTGTATTTTATATTTTGCAATCCTATTTATGGAATAAAAATAGTCAAAATACTGTCTAATTCTCAATGTCTCAAAAAGGAAGAATGGAGGAGATAATTGCATTTGGAAACAAATATGTTATTATAATAATAAGTACATATTACTTGCATTAATGTTTCTCTTACATCTAAATGAATGGCAAACATTTTAATGTTAAAAAATGTAATGTCAAAACCTCAAAACTCTATCTCAGTATATTAACATCTGCTGTGTTGGATAGTTCAAAATTTTATAAATGGCATTAGTATGTTTGTTAAAAATTAGTTTAGAATATTTTTTACTTTATTTTCATTATACAACATTTATCATTAACCTATGTTTCTCAAGTTTTGGCTTACTGGCTCTACACACAACTGGCTCTATTCACAATAATCTAGGTTTGTCGTTTTGTTTCTGACATCTGTACGGAGTAACACAAAGGCTATCTACATCACCCATCCTTAATTTTAAACTGATAAACTAGAAGGAAGGTAACTAGTTAATATATCTACTGCTAACTTTTGGGTAACTAACTGAATATTGGGATATGACCTTCACTCTTACAAAGCATTCATGGCTAGACATATCAATCAAAATAACAATCACAAAAATATCCAACTTATCAAAATTTCAAAAAACTCTACATGAGGGCTATATACGCTAGCTGTTCCTACTTTAGCAGTGTAAGACAAGACAAAAGGCAGCTTCTCATTACAACTCACTGCCAACTCTTGGGCTACTCTTTTAGCAATAAAGTATGGGATTGATCATAACATCATAACACTCTCATGGCAAAAAGAGCAAGAATATTTGGTATGAGGGGAATTCAAACTCACAACCATCAGAATATGAGTTGAGTACCTAACCACATGGGCATGCCAGGCCCATCATGTAACTGAAACATTGCAATTTAGATTTCAAATTATTTAACATTAATTGAAGTGTGTTCAGCTTAACAAATCAGGAACACAACTACAAAAATAATAAACTAATCAACACTAGTTTTTATGGTTATTATTATTATTACTATTTTCAATTTTTCCAATTGTCCTATGAAAATAACAGATTAATTATATCTTTTATATTTCCAATGAAAATGTTTTGTACCATTAATAAATTCAACACCTAGTTTTAGTTTCTAAGTGTGTGTGACTCCTATAAGTGTATTCTTTGTGTGATTCTAATTATTTTTTGTGTATATTACATGTAAACATTATAGCAAAATTCTTCAGACACATGATGCTAACATGTGATTGTTTAGTTAAAATCACCTTTTCTAGATGTTCATATAACTGAGTACAATAATAATGATAATTCAGTCCCAGAGCATGACAGCTCATGTATATTAAGGCTTTCTGTAAACAGCATATAGTTGATAATTGTAAACATCATGTAAGAAAAAAATATTAGTAACAGACATTTTTTTGTATTTACCTGGATTTGTTTTGAAGTAGTTTACTTTTGCCAGAGAAATACTACTTGGCCAAATGCATCCCATTTTTATAATGTAATTTAATAAAGTAGCAAGGCTTTTACTGTATAATGCAATGATAAACTAAAAACAAGGTTGTTCAATGCAAAAATATAGTTCCAATATGCATAACAGATAAAGCTAGTGGTCACTGGAAGATTGTTATGTGCAAAAAAATAAGAATTTTTAAATATAATACAGTAACAATCAAGAAGAATCATCACTATCACTTATCAAAATTTGATTTCACACACTTTAATGTTCATGTAAAGATCAGTCTTAAATATGTAATCATTTCTGAACATTTTCTTTTAGCAAATGCTTCAAATAACCTGAAAACCCATAAATATGGTATAAAATAATTTCTAAAATTTGATGCACTTTTCAAGTAGTTTTTGTTGAACTATATAACCAACCAAAATTTTGTATCCAAATAATATAACAATGACAATAAGAGTGATTCTAATTCAGAAAATTGGACAGATATAAGAATAAAAGAATATTTCAGAATTAAAACAACAGTAAAAAGCAGATACACGTAACCAACCTTGCTATGGGAAAGTTCATTAACATAACAAATATCTCCAGTTTCACTATCTATCCTCTGTAACCATCCAGGTGGCAGTTTAAATGAGTTTGAACCATCTTGTTTCAATAGAGAATTAGATGTTTGAAAATTATTTGAGGAAGTTTCTGAAGAACTAAGTTTATCAGTGCCATTATCATCATGCTGACATTCACGTGTCTGGAATGGCCTTGGACTTGTACGAGACTGTAATGGTATTGTGAGAACAATTATACTTTTCAGCAGCAAAGAAAAACTGAAATCAATTAAAATGGAAACATGAACGATTGAAGATATTTTGATGTGTGATTAAAAAATTAGAAATATTTCTGACAGTACAATCATCTTGTCCTCCAATTCACTAACACAAGTTCCAGTGAAAAATCTTCCATTTCTAGAAAAACTTAATCTCTGTAATAAACTTAGTGTTGCTAGAATACAAGAAAAAACTTTATTCCTAAATACATTTTGATTGTTTTCATTCATACAGTACTAAACAATCCATCCCTTACTCTTAATGTTTAAGGCAAATCAGATTATACAGTGAAATTCAATGATTTTACTAACAAAGTAAAAAAACAATCTTTAACAGAAGAGGCTACCTCAAGTCTTTATTATCTAGTGTTGTCTTGAAGACAGCTAATAAACCTCATGAATCATCCTTTTTAATCAGACTCAGGAGAAAACAAAGACCACATTCTTCTAGTTCTTACATATTATCCTAACAACATAAAACTTATGAACATAATCGTGGAAACTACAAAATATACACAAAAGAGCATACCACAAACAAAATGTTTAGAATGACACTTAAACCCCTACAGGAATACCACTTTTTTTTTTAATATATATACAGTGCATTAGTCACTAATAACAATACTCAGAATCCACCTGGTACTTAACATTGAACAACCGAAATGCATCACTTGCTAAAATGTGAACGATACCATTGAGATACAAGGATCTAAAGTTATCTTCCACACAAGAAAGTCATTCACTGTGTATATCCCAGTCTTATTTACAATATAACATGTAAATGTTGTGGACAAATCATTTTGAGGTTAAAATCTGTTAACATCTTAGAGACATCATTTTAGAGAAAACAAAAAACTACTCTCGAGGATACCATTTTAATAGTCTTGAGCTTGATAAGGCTGTTTCTCCATAATAAAGGTCAAGTATGGACCTACAAATATCAGAGAGAGAAAGACAAGCCTTGAAAATTCAACTAATTCATGAATTAGGTACTCTTCACATGTATCTTATGAATGTCTCTCCTATCTATAACTTTACCACACATACCTTGCTATAATGATCATTATCTACAGAGTCCAAATGCTATATGTATTTACTTTAACAAATATGTTTAGTACAATACTCATGCAATTTCATCTAGGATTTGCTGTAAGGGCAAAAAAACATCAATAGCTTACTGTTAGTTGTGAAAAATAGTAGTAGACCAAAATGTTTATTGTACTAGTAAGTACATCTCTCATCAGCAGTATTTAACCAACTGCATTTTTCTACTGACTTTCACTGCTAAAGTATTTTCTGTCACGAGTGCAACTTTAATAGTTAGTAGCCTATGCAATCACCTAAATTTCTTTATTAATTACTTTATTTTATTACTAGATATTAATTACTAACTAATTTATATCCTACATTTATATTCCTAGTCTATATCTTCAAGGAGACCCTAGACGAGTAGATAGCACACCAGTCTTTCTTTCACAAAGATCCAGGATCAGATCTCTTCCACAAAGCACCACAAACAGTCCTCCTCACAACATACCTGAAGGTGGCAGCAGATTAGCAGACAAAACATAAATTATTTAATAATTAATATTTAGTAGTAAGAAAGATAGAAACTAATTAATAATTAAATTTAGGTAATTGTATTGACTACTAACCATGACAATGATAAACATGTAATTACCACAATGTAATAAAGCATTTATGCAAGAAACAATATGTATATGAAAAAAGTCTTACAAGTAAAATTTTTTAACAAATTATCTTGAAAAATGTGCTGTCATCATAAACAATGACAGAAATGCTACAAAATGAACCAAGATATACTCTTCAAAACAAGAAACGCAAAAGGGATATTTTTGTTATTTTAAAGAGAAATATATTTAATAACGTTACAAGCTCAGAGTATGTGATGTTACACGTGTTAAAGCACTGATTGTCAGACCAAAATACAATAAAAGTTGTGTACTTTGAAAATGGAGGAAAACATCGGATTTTTTGCCAAAACGCATGCGTGTCCAATAAATTTGTTTGAGAGATCTGCATGTTCTGCAAGTGCAACGTGCAAAATCCCTATAAAAGTGACGGTTCTCGGTTTACACAGCTCAGTGTTAAGCCACCGACACGCAATACAGTTACGCCAAGACTGACTGAAGCACAATGCAACGGGTCGCTTGGAAGCAGGCAAATCTCGATCAGATGTTGCCAGAGCTGTGAATGTCCACCCAAACACCATCACAAGGCTATGGAATCGTCACCAACAACATGGATCAACTCGTGACCATCTACAATCTGGCAGACCTCGTGTGACCACGCCCACACAAAATCGCAACATCAGGTTACGTCACCTTCGAGATAGGACCACCACTGTGACTTCTACTGCCTCAACCATACCAGGGCTGCGTAGGATTTCCGATCAAACCGTACACAACTGTCTACGAGATTCTTAGGCCCCCATGTGCAACCCATCATGGTGAACATCAACGACATTTTTCAACATGACAACGCCCGTCCTCACATAGCCCGACTCACCACTGTCTTCTTGAGACACCACAACATCAACGTTCTTCCCTGGCCCTCCAGATCACCAGATTTAAACCCCATCAAACATCTTTGGGACGAGTTGGACCGACGTCTGCGACGGCGACAAGCTCAACTGCAGACTCTACCTCAGCTTGCAGCAGCTTTGCAGATTGAGTGGACAGCCATTCCACAGGATGTGATTCGTCATCTCATCGCTTCCATGGGCAGGAGATGCCAAGCAGTTATTGATGCTCATGGGGGGCATACTCGTTATTGACGTTGAGTGACGTTAAACTTCACCTAGTGAGTGTGGACTTCGCCTTTGTAGACTCTGGATGCTCAGCAGTGAATGTGCAAAGTTTCACACATGTCATACAGAACTACCCGGAATAAACTTGCTAACAATATGTCTCATATTTTGCCTTTTGCGTTTCTTTTTTTGAAGAGTATATTATTCTATGCATAAAAATTAGGGCTGTATTTGATTCTGGCTGTATTTTTCAAACAGCATGATTCTGGCAGTGAATTGTTTGTACTGAGAGTATCACACTTGGAAATAGAGAGAATTGTCTGCATTTTGGTTTCATGTTATGATTAATAGATTCAATTCCACTCTCTATAAATATGCATAGAATGAAATCATCCATTATAAAACGTTATGCCAAGAAGAAAGTTAACATGTTTAAAATATTATTAATTTCATACACGACAGTATTTAAATATAATTCAACAAATAATTGGTAAAAGTATAAGCATTTTTATATTATCAGCTTTGTTTAAAATAACATCTGGTGAATTCTCTGAAACATATTAAATGAAGAGACCACTTTATGTATTTTCAACATGTGCTTTAGTTATTTCATTCCATTTTCACTACTGAAACTAATACTTTTAAATACTAGTTTCAAATACAGAAAGTTATGAAAAACACTAACTGGGTTGCAATGAAGTTTGCTTATCAATAAACTTTACTTAAAAGTAAAAGATAAATATATTCTGCTTACTCCAACAAATAACTGTTTTTTCTTGATTTTTACACATTTAGTTTAAGTTGATTCAGTAATAAATTAAGGGTATGTAATTTTACCTGATCTGCTAAGAAGGAAAACTGTTCAGGAATTTCCCAAGACTTAGCTCTGGTGATTCTGTTGTAATAAAATAACCTGCCCGTTTCATCTTCGTACTCAGCCCAGTGGTCCAAAAGAATTCGACGAAGGTGATCCTTTGGCCCTGGAAAAGGTGGTGTTGCCTGAGCTAAAGTTGCTAAATTAGCATAAATAGGATCCTGAAATGTATGGAAAAAATATTAGAAGTGAGAGCAACATGTATATGAAAAATAAATATGCAGTCAAAACTAAAATAGATAAAATATATTAAGTGGACAAAATCTGATGTTCAAAAGTAGCAGTGCAAGATGTGAATCAGAACAAGAATAAATACAGCATTTTGAATTACATTTTTAGCTTCATAAAGTTACAATTTTCCAATACTGAAAGCGCATTTAACAGGTACTTCCTGCCACTCACAAAATTAACTGTTCTTATCCTATTCTACCCGCTATATGCAATTTGTTTCTTCACACATGCTACAAGCCTTCTGTTGCCCCTAATGGAATTCAACAATTTCAACATATCTCTCATTTGAACCATGTGTAACTTCTTCACCAATAGGAGCATGATGTATGATGCACGTTTGGCAGAAGATGTAAGCACCATAGTCCATGTATAGAACAGCCACAGCAGTGATAGCACCACAACAGATGAACTTAGCTGTGGCGTCAGCAAGCTTGTTCCCGTGAATACCAACGTGGCCTGGTATCCATAAGAACTGGATAGAAGTAGATGTTAAAGAAAAATGTGCCAATTGGTTTTGAATATCAGTGAGAACTAACCTGAAGCAATTCCAGGGCCACTAGAGAGCTAATCAAGTCAGTATAAACAGTACAATTTGAGTACTGATTAGCTTCTATGTGATCCAGGGCAAGAGAAATGGTGTAAAGTTCAGCAGTGAACACAGAAGCTGTAGAGGGGATTATGTGCATAACCACCAAACCACAACAAGCCATAGCAAAGCCCACAGAGTCGCCTCATTTTGAACCATCCGTATAAATGGGAATGAAAGGATGGTTTGATAGATGTTCAGCAAATAGAAGACGGCACTTCCAATTAAGAGTATCTGCTTTTCTTAGACGACTTAAAGAAAGGTCACATTTGGAGATGGTAATAAGCCATGATGGGATGGGCTGACCAGTGGATACAACAGTGTCATCCAAGGACAAACCTAATTCATCCAACTAAGCCTGGATATGAAGGCCAAAAGGAACAATAGCAGATCATCTGTTCTGAAAAAGCATGGTCCACTGAAAAAGGAAAATACAACCCGAGGTGAGATGCTATGGCAAGGATCAAATTTTGAAGCATACAGTAAAGATAGTTGCAAATGGCAGAGATATAGGGGAGGTTCATGAGACTATGTACAAACTCTGGACTGGGGAAGTACAGAAAGATCCCATGCAAAGCCGAAGCCCCTGACGATGAACGTGGTGAAATATCTTGAAGGCTGAGGTCTTGGCAGAGACCCATAGTTCAGTTTTGATCAAATGAGAGCATGATTTATTTTTAGCACAGAACATCAATTTGCTTCCCAAGAAGTGGAAGAGAAGATACAGAAAATGTTCAGTGCCCTTGTGCACTTAACTCATAGCTGCTTGATGTGTGATATAAAGGTCATCTTACAGTCAAAGATAAGCCCCAAGAACCTTGCCTCATGAACCATGGAAAGCACAGCTTCACCAACATAAGGTTCAGGGTCAGGATGAATACCCCATTGGCAGTAAAAGTGCAGGCAAACAATTTTAAAGAAAGAAAAGTTAAAACCATTTGCTGTGGTTCACTTCAGTAAACAATTGAGGGCAATCTGTAGCTGCTCCTCAAAAAACTTCATGTTTGACAACTAGCATATGATGTGGTTGTCGTCAATATATAGCCCATTTGCAACAGTAAGAGGGAGTTGTCCAGTGATGGCATTAATCTTTATACTAAAAAGTGACACTCAAGACACAGCCCTGAGGGACTCCAAGTTCCTTTAAGAAAGAACAGGAAAGTATTGAACCCACACGAACTTAGAATCACCTGCCCATTACAAAATTTTCAATAAAAATGGGCAAATGACCACAAAACCCAAATAAATGGAGGTCTCACAAAATGCCTTACCATAGTATCATAAGCCTTCTCAAGGTCAAAGAATACTGATACAAGATGCTGTCACTTGAGAAAGGCTTCTCTGATCAACGTTTCAAGAAGTATCAGGTGGTCCATGGTAGAGTGCCTTTGTCAGAACCCACAATGGGTGGGTGAGAGGAGGTTGTTTGATTTGAGGCACCAAATAAGAAAAGCATTAATCATCCTCTCTGTATTACTGAGACAGCTCATCAAAGCAACTAGATGGTAGTTTGAAGGAATCATGGGATACTTCCCAGGATCAGAGAAAGGTAGGACAACAGCCTGGCACCACACATCAGGAAAAAGATTCTCCTACCAGACACTTTAAAAACAACCAGACAAATAGCAAGAGAGGCAGGAAAGAGGTGGTGCAGCATCTCATAGTGTATATCATCAGGTACAACTAACGTACTG
This sequence comes from Tachypleus tridentatus, assembly GCF_004210375.1. NCBI lineage: Eukaryota > Metazoa > Arthropoda > Merostomata > Xiphosura > Limulidae > Tachypleus > Tachypleus tridentatus. Next base: position 84,972,275 of record NC_134836.1, on the reverse strand, counting down.
CCAGACCGTTGAAGAGCCAGCTTGAGTTCCATCAGCGTAAAGGAGAAATTATAGTCATGGAGACAATCAGCCTGAAAGGAATGAGGTGATCTTTCTGCCTGAGTCTTGATAGGTAAGAAAGTGGAGGAATAAACAGAAGTGCCAGATACCCAGCATGAGCTTTCACCAAGAGTATCGATGATGCTATATGCATCAGCAACTTCCTGGCCATTGGAGATCAAGATCAGTGGGGGTGGAATAACACTGCCCACTGACCTTCTGAATCTTATCCCATATGACTTTAGAACTGGCGGTAGAAGAGATGTTGGTTGTGAATTTAATCCAAGATTCCTTCTGGCTTTAATGTCTCATATGCTGAGCATGTGCATGGGCCCACTAAAAAGAGATGCGATTCAAAAGTGTGGGATAACTACAAAAAGTATCCCAAGCTTGTTTCTGAGCCTTCTGTGTCATGTGGAAGGTAGAATTCCACCAAGGACAAGGATACCATGGAAAACAGTCATAGTATTTTACGGAATACATTAAGCAGCTGCCTGAATAATATCGTCAGTAATTGCTGCCATGCAGTCGTCTATCGACTGCTCGCAGACAATGGCAGGATCAAATTCTGCAAGAGTAGTAAAAGAGGGTTAGTTGGCTAAGTCCAGCTTCCACCAGGGCACGTGTGTCTGACAGAATCAATCACAGCCAGTCTCTCTCAAAATGATAGGAAAATGATCACTGCCCTATAGGTTACTGTCAAGCCTCCATGAAAATTGGGAGAATAGTGAAGGGGAGATAAATAGCAGCAAAAGACTGACTAGGTGCATGAAAATAAGTATAAAAACCAGTATTGAAGAGAGAATGGTTGTGATCTGAGAGTATATGCTCTACATAGCTATCCCTCCCATCAATATCAGCATCTCCTCAGAGGGTATTATGTCCATTAAAGTCCCCCAAATTTATAAAAGGAGACTGCAACTGTTCAATGAGAGCATCAAGATATATTTTATCATAGGTCTTTCCAGGAGACAGATAGAGAGAATAAACAGCGATGGTACGACTTAAGGAAACACGGATAGCTACAGCCTCTAAGGGTGTGTTGAGTGGCAAAGACAAGATGGGCACATGCTAATCAACTAGCAATGCCACCCTTCCATGCACTCATCCATCACACAACTTATTTCTGTACAAAGAAAACTGCCAAAAGTGACTTTATTAGCAGGTTTCAGAAATGTTTCCTGTAAGAAAAAGCACAGGATGGTAAGAATCAATCAGTGCTTTGATGCTGTGCAGATTAGAACATAAACCTCGACATTTCCACTGTATCATAGTGGCCATTTTTGCTATGTACAGGTAAACTGGGTGAAAAGCCCTTCTGTTTTTGACCACGTCTCTTTTCTTTATTTCCATTATTAGAAGGAGGTCTGCCAACCTCTACTGATCCTATGCTGGGTCAATTGGGCAGATCTCTGTCATTGGAAGATTCTAGCAACTGAAGGCATGAACAAATGATTGTTCTACATCTCATGGCTAGAGAAGATGGACCTAAGGAGACACTTGAAACCAGAACCAAAGGAAGTTGATCTGGGGATGTGCTGGAAGGAATGGTAGGGACAGAGATGGGTGTTGACATTGATTCAACTTTTAAACCATGGAGAGCATTTTGAGAATAATTCTTTTGGAAGCAAAGAGAGATTTGACTCCACTCTTACTATAGCAGTGGAATGAAGTGCAACAGCATACATCCAAGATGGAGTGGTGGACAGTAACTTTCAAGTCTCAAGGTAAAAAATGTTGTGAACCATTTTCAAATGCTGTACCTCTTTTTCTTCCACCCACCTAGAGCATGAATAAAAGATAAACAATTAACACAACAAGGGTCTATTTCACACACACAGGCATCATGTTTCTTGCCACCACAACAAGCACATGTCAAGGAACCACGACATGATGTCTTTGAGCGACCAAATCTCTGATACTGAAAACATCTGAGAAGGTGTGAAATATATGGCCATACCTTGCAATTTAGGTAACCTGTGTTGATGGTGGCAGGTGAACATGGTGATGTAAGCATCAAAATTAGAACACTGGTCAGCATCATAATTTCATCTTTGTGAGCAAAGATATGCCTCACTACAGAAACTCCTTGGGTGAGGAAACAGTGAGGATCTCCGACTCTGAGATGTTCTTCAAATCCCTCTCAACACTAACTCCTTGTGAAAAATTCACAAGTAGCATGGGAAATAACCTCAGTGGGTATATCCCCAATGGTCTTCAAATGCTAGAGGAGTTCACTGTATTTAGGACTGGATGTTTCCACCAATATGTCACCAGAATGAAGCTTTTTGACTGACTCAGGAGAGCCAGCAAGCCACTATAGCCCCTTCTGAATATAAAGGGGAGACATTTGCCCTAAAGAAAATGCAGTATCAGAAAATGAGGTACAAGTGTTGAAGGGTCAGATTCTTCAAGATGTGGTCATTTACCTATGGTCTGTTTTTCACTTTTATTTTTATTTGAAAAATCTGTAATAAAAAAAGAATATTTTGGTGTCCACTGACCCCACTCACCACGAAACCCTAAGAAGGAACGCACAAAAATGCCAAACAAGGACACTGTTGCAATACTAGGGTTTTGTGAGCACTATACCCAAACACCAGCATCATATGCAATGTCTACAACACATTCTGAGAACATCCAACACTGGTACTTGGTTGATCCCAGCCCAAGTGAAAAAGCCAATTAACCCTGGGGGGACCACCCTACAAATTATAATTGTTTGTCCATCAAGAAATAAGTGCATGTTTCTGAATATGCACTTAATTCAGAACTACACTAATTCTTATTAAGAATTACTCTAGTCATGGAAAGAGAAGTAGTGGTGTAGCAAATTATAAAATTTTGAGTGGTTCTAGCATTATGATGTATGAGCCAAAGATTACAGCTCTACAGAGTAAGTTACCTGGAGCTAAAAAAATAAATGCCATATGTGATCTATTTGTGTGAAAAAACCTTTATAAGATTCTAACTGAGTGCATCTGAATGCTATATACACTTCAGAAGCATAAAAATTTATAACATTGTTCTACAGCAACTAATTGCACAAGGTATTAATTAAAACATAAAATATTCTGTACTGCTTCAGAAAGCAAAACTTTTGAAATATGCAAGTAGCTGGTTTTCATCAAGCATCTTCACTAGAATTTCAAATATTGATTTTTGAAGCACTTCATATTCAATCAAGAATACAAGTGCTTCATTTTACTTCAATATGATGGGAGTTCAGTATCCAAATTTATGTACGCCATCCCATTTTATGAATGTATTTTTACACAATAAAATATTCTAACTATATCCATGTTAAACATAAATCAGAAAATAAAATTTCTTCACATAAAATCTGCTAAGTTACTTCCAAATAATATCAAAGAAATTATACATTAAATTCTTGACTTTCTTTCTTCTCGTGTTCAAATCTTACCTCCGAATCCTCAAGCAAACTGTCCTGACTACTTAATGATTCACTTTTTCCCTGAGAAAAACCAGATACCTGATCAGCTATATTTGTTTCTCCATCTTCAACAAAAATGTCTTTTCCAAGTTTGCCTTTATCAACAGATTTTATTCCCATCATTTTGTTTTCACTTGTACTTAAAGGACAGTTAGTCTTAACACTAGTACTGTTTGCAAGTTTTAAAGATAAGACTCCACTCTGAACGAAACCTTTTTCTGTTAATGCAGTCTCCAACTCTAATTCACATTCATTTCTAGAATCTTCTAGACTTTTCAACTTAACTTTTGTATCTATAGTTTCAGACATGACTTCTGATGCCTGATTATTTGTGTTATCATCTTCACTTAGAAAGTTAGAGTTGTTGTCAGTATCAATACTGCTGCAATTATCTTGATTTTCATAGGTTATTTTCAAATAATTTGAAGGAGCATGGAAGGACTGATTTGTTCCATCACTAATCAACCACCAATCTTTGTTTGTTTTCTCAAGAAGTTGATACTCTTTCCCTTTCTTCAAATGAATGAAGAATCCTTTGTCTGTACTGTAACTGAAGTCATAGAGTGCTTGGACACAAACATTTTTAAGACGTGGCATGATGAAGGCATTACTCATTCAAACTACTGTAATAAAAAATAAAATCAGAAAAATTACTAATAAACATTTCTAATAACATATTTCTAATAATAATAAGTTTCTAAATAAAAAGAAAGGAATCAAGAGGCTATAATCAATCATTCTGATGTAAAGTGTAAAAGAGCATCATAAATCAACATAAATTCATCAAACAATACAACTAACTGAAAAAAAACAACCTGAAAGTGGTTGTGAACCAAATACAAATATGTGGAAAATGATATTTAACAAATCATTATCAAAACTATTGGTTCAATCTTTATTTACTTCTTAGAATTTGAAAAACAAAAGTAAAACATACAAAATATACTCCAAACAGCAATATTAACCACTGCATTCAAATGAGCCAGAATTAGTTCAGCACTTGGATGTGTCTTCCAACATTTATCTTGTTTGTTTTTAAACCACAACTACATTGGAATATCTGCTGCAGGGAAATGAACCCCAGATTTGGTATTGTAAGTCCTTAACCCTACCACTAACAAACTGTGGGACAACACATATTTATCACACCCAAATAAACCACTCTAAGTACTTTATTTTCTAACAATATAACTATGGCACAAATGTTGTTATCTGGCATATTCACATCTAGATTGTCTTAGTAACCAGAAATTTCAATATTTCTACCTACAAATGCTCACTGCAGACTCTCAGTTAACAGTTTTGCTGCTTTCCGATGAGAGACAATTAATTTTTGGTAAACGTTTACGTCTCTATCTTTAAATTAAAGATTTATGGTATGACTACAATTTGTATGTTTTAAATAGTCATTAATAACTAGTTATATACATAGCGATCACAGAAAAGAAATGGTATCCATTAACACTGCTATCAGTATACCACGTAGCTAACAATACTTAAGTGGTTGGTGGCAATAATATACACTGATAAATCTTCTAACGATCAGTTTCTGTATTCCAAAAACGCTGTGTAGCAGCGTCACTAGACTGAAAGGAACTGACACTCCCTCCCTCCCTCCCCCACATGTATGTTGAACCAGTTTTAAAATTTGAATTAGTTTCTTGAATGCTGTCAATTTGTTTTACATTTACAAATGAACTTTTAAACAGCAAAACGTCGGGTAAAGTGACCACAATAAAGTCATTATAACTTTTTTCTTAATTGTGGGGAGAACAAAAGAAATTGGGGGTTAATTGCCTTAGCGTATTTATTCAATACAACTTTACAAAGTTATTTACGAGCTCTGTATCAAGAGAAAAATAATGTAAATATGAGCATTATATTATTCGACAACGTAAAACACATTCATTATAATTGAAAATGCATACAGACAGCTAATATAAAGCACCATCTATTGTACATTTTTCTGTTTATTGCATGAATGTTCTTTCATCCTCAAGAGTATTTTAACAGACTTCATTTTTTGACATTGGCCTAAGTCAGGCACAACCGAATTGTAAAGAAAAGATAAACCAACAATCGACAGAACAAATGTTTCAATCACATGCACACTAATGATCACCTAGATTAAGTAACAACAGTTAAACTCAATATTAGAAACAAAAATCTTCGTAAATAAAATTAAAAAAAAGCGCCTTCATACTTTTAGTCAGTATAAGGTATCCAATTAAAAAAGTAAAATACTATTAAAATATTTTATAATATTTTTCTGCCGCATTTGTTCGAGCCAATCATCAGACAGAATGAAAATGAACAAAACAGTATTTATACTATAGAAAAACCTAGAAGCAACAATACAAGGAACATGCCATTTTAAATTAACATTCTGTTGAAACACTATCGATAAATAAGCGGGTGAGTGTAATTAAAATATTTAAAAAACAAAACAATATAGAACACACAAGAAGTTATAACAGTTAATCCAAGTCATTTAAAGAAAAATTTCGGTGTCTGATTATTTCCAGCACTTCTCTTACATTCAATTAAGTTCAGTGTGTTCGCACAGAGAACAAAATAAACCAGTCTCAACTCACAGAATGCAATGAATATAGTCAATAGCATGTTCTACTACAAATGCTACAAAAGTGTAATTTTTGTTTGTTTTTTCTACTGCATTTATGTAGTAATTACAAAGATAATTTCTACATGCATTGTCACAGTAGATAAAAAAAAAAACTTATAAAAGCAGATCAGTAGATTCAACTATCTAGTCAGCTGAATAACATAAGATGATAAATATGATCATGAAATAAAATGGAAACATGAATGGCAAAGATGCATTTATGAATATAAAAAATATACTGACAAATAGTAAAATTCCTATGAGGGTCAAAGTAAAAAGTTCTGGATTGTTATTTTATACTCTTTCTCAAGCATGCATCAGATTGTTGGATAATATTGCTGATTATGAAAAAGAATTGCAGCAATTTATTTATAGTTATAATGGTGCATCTTGAAGCTATTTTGGACAAATCACACCTCAAATGAGGGTATTCTGTCAAGAGCAAGTTGTAGGGAGAAATCCTTGACTAACATCAGAGAAATACAGTTGGGCTTTCTCAGATATGTTATGCGAAAAGAAGAAACTGAAAGTTTGATTGCAACTGAAATAACTGAAGAAAGGGAATAACGAGGAAAATAGAGAGTAACATCAAGACTATCTAAATGAATGAACATATCGATAATGAAAATTCTTTGTGTCTCAAGAAGAAGCGATCTGTGGAAGACCATGGTCATCAATATCCTGTTCGGATATGATATATATAGAAAGAGAGACTACAATTGTGTTCAACCAAAGACATCTTATTTTTTCATTTGTCTGACACACAAGTACTGCTGCATTCACATTCACACTTCATAAATTCTGATATGATTTAAAACTACCAACATTCAATAAAGGAAGGTTATAAATTAAGTTAAAAGGGCTACATGTAATTTTGAATTATGTATATCTAGAAAAAACTCCATTCTGGTTTAAGGTGTTATGGAAATAAGCAAAGAGCTTTATTTTTCTTATATTAATAATAAAGACTGTCGTTTTATCAGACAAGTTCATTTTAAGAATTTTATTAACAGCTTTATCAATGACCATCAGATCACACTCTCTATCTACGTCCACATGTTTAAGTTAGTTCATTTCATTACAAATGTCGCATCTTTAGACATAATATGAAAAACACAAAGTCAGAGAATGGACCACACCAATGTCTTGAGAAAAGGGGATGACAAATCTATATATGGCAGTACAGTGACAAGTGGTTTCTACTCATAAAACAACTAGAAAATACCATCTGGTTATTTTGCTGATTTTCTATTACAAATTTAGTGTTACAATGTGAATTATTTGTGTAAAAAATATTTTACCCCAAATGTCACCTTGATTCCACACTACAAACACGTTACACATATCTCAGTTAAATTTTTTGTTTAAGATACAGTTGAAAAAAAACAGTGGTTTTAATATGATTTTAAAATGTTTCAAGTAAATAGGCAGAAGGGGAGATTCTATAGGCCAGGGATGGCCAAACTTGCTTTATGTGAGAGCCACATACGATAAACTTCAAATGTTTGAAAACCGCAAGACAAGAACAAATATTACATACACATTTTTAATGATACCTGCACATTTTATCACATAAATTTTATATAAATATTAAGAAACAGATGTACGTAATAATATTTATTCATGTATGTAGTTTTTAAACTGTTAGTTTGTATTAGCTTCAACAATCACAAAGTACACACACACACACACACACATACCAAATGTTTTCAAAAATCCTGGCTGATTATTGTTTTAACTATACTGAGCGTAATTAATACGGTAATGAACTACTGAAACATCTCAAAAATATGCAAATTTGTATTTCATTAACATCAAACAAGACTGCCAAAAATAAAAGGGGTAAAACAGATACTTTTAATGATATTTGTCTTAGTAAATATCTGGTCAAAACATGGAAGAAAATATGTAAAACTATAAAATTACAGATATTTTAATCAGATACCACCTTACAAAATTTTAGTCTTATCGTAATATTTTTTCTGACACAAACAGGCATTGATACAATTATCAGGCTATTTACTGCTAGTAGAGGTCTTATGAATTTCCGTTTCAGTTGAGAGTCTTTGAAATTCTGGCTGATATGTTGTCAAGGCTGTATGAATTAGCTCCATCAGGTGTTGATTTGTAAGAACTGCATGATGCTTCGACTTCACAAACTTCATTACACAGTACAGTGATTCACAGCAGTATGTTGTGCTGAAAATTGAGGCGAGTTGCATACTGGTTTTCTTCAATTCAGGATATTTTACTTCTGGAACTAGTTTCCAGAACTCAATTGTAAAATGGGATTTATAAATTATCTTTAGACCCAAGTCCTCCTGTAGTTCAATTAGTTCCACTTCCACAGCAGATTATTCTGTAACCAGAGGCTCGATAATTGGATATCCACCACTGATCACATCAATCATGATTGAATTTACAAGAAAGGTAAAGCAGAGCTTCAACAAGTCCTCAAATCTGTTTAGGAAATTATCAAGCAGCCCTTGTAACTTATCTTTATATTCTTCCTGTTTGTAGTCTTTTATTTCAATATTAGAGAATGTATTTACTATCCTTTTGAGACTAAGAAAATAACTGAAGTTTCTTGACAATGTCTCTTTGAAAAAAATCTTATTTTATCCTGAAAGCTGAAAATTGTCCAAGTAAGATCAGAAACAATCTTCTCCTTCTCCTCGAGAGTCTGTAGATGATTCATTATATCAGTAAGGTACATGAGATCTTGCATCCATTCATCATTTCCCAGTCGAGGATAGAATCTTTTCTTTTCTTCAAGAAAAGTAATAATAGGCTCCAACAGATCCACAAACCTATTTAAAACATTGTTGGTTGACAGCACCTCATAATGCAGTGGAAAGAGACATCACTGGGTTTATCTTAAATTTCCAGTTCTTCAATAAAATTACTGAACTGCTGGAGGGTCTTCCCATTCAAGTGAAGTGAAATTGACAATTTCAAGAACAAATTTCATAAATCTTCATACTTGAAGTTTCTGGCTGCCAGGTGTTCAAGATGAATAATGCAATGAACAGGGAGAAACTCTGGAAAGCTGGGATAACTTTTCATAAATGCAATTAATCCTTCATTTTCCCCCCTCCCCCCCATTGCAGGTGCTTCATCTGTTGCAACAGTGACGAGTATATCCAGTGGAATATTAGCATTTGTTAAGGCTCTGTCAAGTGCATGTTTAATGTCAACACCATGAGTTGTTTCTTTTAGTGCCACTAAGCCCAACATCTCTTCTTTCACAGTTACATCAGAGGAAACATAACAAACAAATACTGCCAATTGTGGGTTGCCTTGTATATGACTCTAGATTCATCATGAGCTAAGCTGAATGCAAGGGAATTCTTTAACTCATTTTGCATTTTGCCTGCAACATCAGCACTGATCTGTGAGATACATCTCTCTGTAGTGAGGCATGAAGCTGGTTTTTGTGTTATTAATCACTGAAGTTTTGTTTTACATGGATTAACACTTAAACAACTTCAGCTATATTATTCTTAACAAATTCACCTTCAGCTATATTATTCTTATCAAATCCACCTTCAGAACATGAGCATTTAGCACGAGCAATATTCTATGATATAACAAAACTAGCTTTAGTCATTGTACCAACTTCCTTACTGAATGTTGTCAACAGTGTGTGCTGGCTATTTAGTGATGATTTTAACACAACTAGCTTGTTTTTCCATAATTCTGATTGAGATGGATAATCAGATGAAAAGTTTTTGTGGTTTGTTTCATAGTGGTGTTTCAAGTTACTGGCTTTGTAATGGCTGAGTAACACATTGCAGAGAGGACACAAAGGTTTACTTCCTTTAACGGTAAATGCAAAATCCTCCTCCCAACCTGGCTTAAAATTTCTGTTTTCATCTTCATACTTTCACTTCTTACAATCGGATGATGCCATCTTCCTTCACAAAATTTTCAGAAACTTCTAAAAAATTAAGGTGAAAGGAAACAATAAGCTCCAACACACACAACACAACCAACTTCTAAAGCACCCAGTATCACACTAACACTCAGCTAATTTCACTGCTCACAACACAGCCACACATGCCACAATCACACAGTTGCACACCTCACCCACTAAAACTAAAACTGTCAGCACCAGCTTGTAAGATTACCAATTCTCCAGCACAATTCCTCTGTAATCCTTGCTGATTCAAAATTTCTTTAATCCCAGACTCAAATCTAGCATTGAAATTAGGATTTAAATTCTTAAGTATATTTACTCACTATAAACATAAAACTTACATTTTAATCTAGTGGACTCTCAGATTATATCCAGTAAATAATTATAAAGCTTGAAAATGTTTTATTTACCTTTTATATTAATTGTGATTCAAAAAGGAGCTCAGCTAACATATTTCTTCGAGTTGCACATCACAAGTCAAAGAACCACAGTTTGGCCACCCCTGCTATAGGCAATGCTTGAAGTGGGATAGGATGGGCAGAATGCTATCACTCTTCTTTTTGGTAGGGCCCAAAACCAACTTGCTTCTGTAAAGCTTCTCAGAAGAGAAAGTTTCAATAACTGATATAGTAAATATTTATGGTGACAAGTGACTGGGAAAAAAATTATACACTTTTCTTTAAATCTTGGGTAAGCACAATTCAGAAATGAAACAAAGTAGAACAAAGATAAACTGGACTAACCCTCTCACTATAGACTTAGTAAATATGACTGAGTTTTTAACCAAAAAGAAACAATCATAATTTCCATGCTATAAGTACTTGGTGCTCCTGTTCTTTTTTTTACATTTTGAACTATATTGACTAATAAACTCACCACACACATTGTAAATCATTAGGCTCATATTACCCAACACACGAGCTGTTCGCAAGTGTACCTTGTTAAGAATTTTTATCCATTTCTTCTTTGCTTTACTTTCTTCAGTATTTCACACCATCTAACTTTTAGTTTATAATAGGGTTAAAATGAATGCTGAAGCCTGAATTAGAGAAGTATTTCATAACTAAATGTTTTTTTAAAGTAAAATATAGTTTTACATAAACACAAAATTCGAGATTATTAAATTTGATGCATTAAATGTATCCGATTAAGACAGCAGAAATCTTGACCACATCTCTACTGTGAAATGGCTGCTTTGAACAAGAAGTGTTATAATTGCTTTGCCATTTCTTTCAAGATTTAACTCGACTTATACACCTCACTACCAATTCATTTCCCCTATCTTACAACAATTTTCTTGGAGTGAATGCTACTTCTCTTTCTTAGACAATTTGTATGTTTTATGAGCTTTTAAGAGAAAAAAATGGAGAAGTGGAGTATCCTTGAAATATCCTGCAAAATATTAAGGAAAAACATTTAAGGTGCATTACAAGTCAGGCCTGACCACAGCAGACAGCTTGCACTAAAGGGTTCAGTGGTCAGCCACACTCGAGGCTAGGTGGAGCTGTCCAATAAGGAGTTATGTATTGTTATTGCTTTGTAACTATGGAAAAATTATCTATCCAGCTTTCTAGTGAAAAAGTGTTAGATACAGTAAGTGAAGTAGAAGAAACTCAGGTTAATGGTAAACACTAGTGTTGCATTTGCCAGACAGTTTGAAAGTGTGTATGTAACTACCAACCTATCTAAGATTGTTGGATGAAAATTATCCAAATAATTTAGAACACATGCAGCAAAAACAACTCAGAAACTTGTTGATTGGTTATGGCAATGTATCTGTGTTACCAAATGTCCAACTGGGTTAAACAAAAGCTACTTACCACAACATAGATTTAGGCAACACTCATCTAATCAAGCAAACACCATGATGATTTTCTGGGAGCTTTATGGACATGTCAAATGCTGATATACAACAGATAGTAAAGGAATTTTATAACTTTTAAAGAGCATTTTGTAATTTCCTGTAGTGATAATCAAGAAGAGGAAAGAAATTGCTAGACTTTGTGTTGATTTTAAGCAACTGAGTGTGGAAACTTGCCTTGAAAGCTTTCCCTTTCCAAAAATAGATGATTGTCTGAATGCATTGGTAGGTTCTCATTGGTTCAACACTTTAGATCTTGCATCTGGACACTAACAATTGAGCTATATTATGAGAGCAAACCTAAAGCTGCTTTCAGCATGAGATAATTTGAAATGAGTTGTGCATCATCCAATTTGGCCAATGTAATATACCCACTATTTTGAGAAGCTAATAGAGCTTACACATAGAGGCTGCAGTGGAAGAAATGACTAGTCTATGTTCACAATGTTTTGACATTTTGTTGTGCATTTAAGTCTTCAACTGAAAATATGAAAGTGGTATTATTGTGGATAAAGAAATCTGGATTTAAAATGAAACCAGAAAAATGCACAAGTGTAATATCTAAGTCATAATTGTAGTTATAGATGGAGTCAGCCTTTGGCCAAGCGAATTTGTTCAATTTTGTCATACCAACAATTTCTAGCTAACTTACAGGATACAACACTAGTGTCTGCCTTTAGATGGGGTGAGAAATGTGACCAAGTATTTCAATCCTTAGAGCTGGCTTTAGTAAAGATTACAATACTTTCATATTCATGACAAGACAGCAATTTCTTATTGGATGCTAAAGCCAGCGATTATGAAACTGGAGCAGTGTTATACCAGTTGCAAGATGAAGTAGAACATGTCATCAAAAACACCAGTCCTATACTCTTAGCTTCAGAGTGTAGATACTACATGATAAAGAAACAACTGCTTGCACTGAAAACATTTCTGCCAAATCCATACTAAGCCATGTAAAAGAACTGATATTGGATGATACAATTAATACTTAAAAAGTTCCAGGAAGAGCAGCTGATGACCCCAGATCCAGCATGGATGTTCCTTGTACAGCAAGGTAAAGCATGGTAAGCACAAACAGAAAAAAGCAAGGATTCAAATAGCCTGTAGCACTTATGTAGTAACTTATGAGTGCAAGAAATTGTGGTGTAGTACTATTACTATGAACCACTTAAAGCTTTAAGGCAAGAGATTCTCCAGGTCTTGCATAACACCAAGACTGGAAGGCACCACATTATAAGATGTGTAAAAATTCAATTGCAGTTCAGTGGCATGGAGTATCATAAGAGATCTACACATATCAAGAAGCTAACTTCCACACACAATTGCTTTTTGAGTTGTGTATAAGTGTTAAGTATAGTGAAGATATGCACTTCAACTTAACACCAAAAGTTCATTGGTTTAGAATAAAAATAATGCAAGCTATCAAGAGATTGTTTATCATGTTTGTTAAATGGCTGTGATGAACACTTGCCATACATCATGATGTTGTACATATTAATTGAAAAAAAAGAGGTTTAAAAGCTGTTTTGCAAATTTATTAGTGATCAGGCAGGTTGATGTAATGTATGATGATCTCTCATTTCCTAAGCAAATGTCCAATAATGCCCATATGAACATATGGAATAGTTAAGATCTGTATTCACAGTTAAATGGCATGTATGCAATTTAGGTATCCATGTAATTATAAAGTTCATTCTTGTAAACAACAAATTTATGCACTTTAAAACTTTACAAGTGACAGAAATGTATTTTCCATGAAATACATATGCTGTGTTCCTTATCTGTAAGTGCCCACCATCTCCAACAGCTTCAAAACAGTCCCACCTAAATCTTGAAATACCCATTGTTCCTATCCACTATCTTGCAAAATACAACAAATATACTGGGTTTTGAGAAGCACATGTTAAAAGAGAGTTATCCAACATCACTGAAACTTCTGTAGACAGTCAGATAAAAATTTGCTAAAATACTGAACCCATTCTTTTCTCTCTTTTTTATACATCATCTGCCCTGTTCACTAAGACACAAAGAATCTCTGCTTCAATAAGTGATGTGCTGCAACAGCACATCCTTTGTTCACACTATCAAACAGCCATATGAGAAAATACCAACATCATCACCAGCTGATATGAGGTGAAAACTTGACAGGAGGAAAACTGACTCCCTTCTGACAAAATTGAATGTTGTTCCAAAATCTTGCAATGACTTTCACAATATTTCAATACAAGACAGTGCAAAACACTGTATGTGCAAATAAAGAAAAGCAAATTGTTGTGCTTCTGCAGTGCCAATTGCTTGTATGTCTACCATTTAGGTATTTAATCTCAATCTCAATAATTTTAGCACCAAGAATCTACAACTCAGCTTTGTAGCATTAATTATCATAGTTTGTTTATGTATTAACCAAAAATACAATTTTGTTCTTATGTATAAATGTCATGACAAAATTTACTAATATTTAAATTAACTTTTCCTTCCTAATACTTTGTTACTATTTTGCAAAATTTAATTTTAGACATTCTTGCACTTCTAAAACATATTCCACTGAATTTTTAGACCTCAACAATCCCACAGAAAGTTTGTGAAACTTCCAGTCTAGCTGTTCTAGAATATGAAAAAACACAATTTATAGAATTGGCATCAACTTGGCTGCTATCTTGAATTTTAGGCTTCAGATTGAAATTTGCACTTAGCGACAGTGAATTTAATAATAAGCAAAAGCAAGTTACCTTTAAAAGACCAGTTGATGTTGTTACATGATTTGCCTCATGCACCACATTTTTTGAGAATGATGCCAAGACAAGAAAGATTCATGTGAAGATTACTAAAATAATTCTTGTGATAGAAGCCAAGGTTCTCAAAAATATTGGTTAAGATTTATTTTCCTTTGAGAAAAGTGAAGCAAAAGCTAATGTTATTGAAGTTTGCTATAGTATCTACGACATTAATAGCATAAAAAAACTCAAGATGTGGAAACATATAGGCTAGACTCAAGTTGGCAGTTTTATTTTTCTAGTATGATAACTGGCTTTCATCGTAAGCAGTAAACATAGCCAGCTCTTTACAAAAGTTTTAAAAGGAATATCAATGATATATATAACTATATATTTGAGAGTAAAGCTTTATTACTCCAAAATAGTATTTTCATTGTGACCTGTTTCTGTATTCTTGAGATGTTTCATAATATCAGAATGACAACTCAGTCCTTCAAGATTGTACATGCCAAATTTTTTACTTTTCTCAAAAGTGGATATGCATGTACAACCTTGAAGGACTGAGTTGTCATTCTGATATTATGAAACATCTCAAGAATACAGAAACAGGTCACAATGAAAATACTATTTTGGAGTAATAAAGCTTTAGTCTTAAATATATAGTTATATGAACCTTTTTCTTTCTTGTAATAATATTATTGATACCTGAACTTTGTATCACAGTTGCATTGTTTTCAGTTATTCAGTAGTTTGGTTTGCACCGTTTCTATGTTTACATAGCTATAAATCTAGAATACATACATTTTGTTCCTCAATCATTCATTCTCAACATGCTATATTCTTTCCATTTCTAATGACTCTTCTGAGTAAATTCCCCACACAAATTTCCTGAGTAAGCCTTTCCAAAATCTCTGGATAAAAACCTTGGTATAAACGTCTGAAGTATACAAAAAAAGCCACACACTAAAACTTGGGATTTTAAAATGCATAGTGCAAGCAAATACAGACTAACAACAAATTTCTTGTCATTAATACATCAGTAGCTTCTAATGATAAATTTTCAGCTCATTTATGTAGACATCAAAAATAAGCACTAGCTCAGGCTCTACATACCACATATAAATTATATCAGGATTGAATAACTTTTACTGATAGTGAACCCTGCAGTTCTATTTCTTAGCTAAATGCTTCAGAGAAACTGGTTTCACAAAAAATAAAGGAAATACAAACATATAAATAAATCAGAAGGACAATCAGTACAGTGCATACTTCCACCACACAACATTGATCATATATGGCTCTCAAAAACAAAACAAAAAAAGCACACCTTTATGTCCATCATTATCAATGGACACGAACCATTTTCAGCAAGACAATGAGGAATTTTTGACTGAGTTATAATGCAAAAAATAGAATGAAACATCAGTCCCCTCATTAACAGACCAGAATTATTTTTATTTTTGTGATCTTGACCCTAGAAAAAAAAATTACGTTGGGTTATTGTCCAAATGTATACCAACTTTCATCTAAATCTATTCAGCTGTTTTCGAAAATCTTGCCAACAAACACAGAAAGAGGTAATAGCATAATTTCCATCCACCTTTGGTTGTGGAAGTAACATTTCAGTTTGATGAACATAATATGCCATAAACATTTGTTGCACGACCATAATTAGATTTTGCCTGAAACTTAGCAGTTTCTGGATAATGTTTTGCTTACCTAACAGAGTTCATATATGTATAGTGAGATAGTGAAGGAAGTTTAAGAATAAAAAAAATCATGTGATTGTTTGTTTGTTTGTTGTTGTTGTTGTTGTTTTTTGGGGGGGGTAGAAAAGATGGGTTAAAGTAACAATAAGCTGGAACTTGTCCCAAGAAATATATACAAAGAAACAAAAATCTGTAGGACAGTTTGAAAAACACAGAAGTATAGGCAAGAGAAAGAATGCATTTTAAGGATCAGAAAATAAGATTATTTTGCCAAAGGCCTAAATGGCTTCAATAGAAGTTTTTAAAACACAATTATAGGTCATTATTAAGATAAATAAAGACCCATACCTTCAGAATGCATCTCTATTAGGAAGTACAGCATCATCAATACAAAGCTCTGGAACTGGATGAATACCCCATTGGCAGCAGAAATGTACACAAACAGTTTTAGAGAGAGAGAAATATGAAAACCACTTGCTGTGGTCCACTTAAGTATATGACTGATTGAAGTTTTTAGCTGCCACTCAATAAACTTCATATTTCATGACTCACATGAGATGTGAAAGTCATCAACGAAAAGAACATTTGCAACTGTAGGGGGTAGCTGTTCAATGATGGCATTAATCTTTATAATGAAAAGTGTGACACTCAGAAACAGCCCTGAAGGACTACAATTTTCTGTGGGTAAAAACTGGAAAGTGTTGAGCCCACACGAACCTGGAATTGATAGTTCATTAAAAAATGCTTAATAAAAAGTGACAAATTGCCACTCAATCCGTATGAGCGAAGGTCTCGCAAGATGTCATATCTCCAAGTTGTATCATAAGCTTTCTCTAAATAATAAAAAAAAAGAAACAAGATGTTGCTTCAAAAAGGCTTCTCTAACTGATGTTTCAAGGCAAATTAAGTGGTCTATCATGAAGCGTTGACTTCGGAACCCACACTGAGTGGGTGAGAGAAGGTTGTTTGATTCGAGAAACCAAACAAAACGAGCATTAATCACCCTCTCTAAGGTCTTACTGAGACAACTCGTCAAATCAATGGGACGGTAATTTGAAGAAATCTTTGGATCCTTCCCAGGTTGGAAAATAGGGAGTACAATAGCATGGCACCAAGCATCAGGAAAGACATTCTCCTGCCATATCCAGTTAAAGACAACCAGGAGAATAGTAAGAGAGGCAGGAGAAAGGTAATGTAGCATCTCATAATGTATATCATCAGATCCAACTGATGTATTGCCAGACCGATGAAGTGCAAGTTTGACTTCCACCAGTGTAAGAGGACAATTGTACTCATAGGGATGATCAGTTGAAAAGAGGCAGATGTTCAACTCATGTTTTAATAGCTAAGAAGAAAGGGGATGAGTTTAAAGAGCTAGATACATGAGAGAAACATTCACCAAAAGTATTGGCAATGCTCTAAGCATCAGCAACTTCATGGCCATTGAATATTAAGATAGAGAGGAGAGCAGAAGTATACCACCCACTCACCTTCCAGATCTTGTCCCATATGACTTTTGAACTGGTGGTTGAAGAAATGCTAGAGGTATATTTAATCTAAAATTCCTTTTAGCTTTGACATCTAACTTGCTGAGCCTGTGCACAGGCTTGCTCAAATACAATGCAGTTTGTAAGCGTGGGATATCTACAAAATCTATCTCAAACCCATTTCTGAGCTTTTCGTGTTATAAAACAAGCACAATTCCACCAAGGGCAAGGATGCTATGGGAAAGATGTCGAGGTTTTGGGGGACACACTGAGTAGCTGCTTGGACAATACAGTTAGTTACTGCTGCTACACAACCATATATCGATGATTTACATAAGATGGCAGTATCAAATTCTGACAGAGCAGTGAAAGAAGCCCAGTTAGCCTGATCCAACTTCCACCAAGGCACACGAGTCAGGTAGCACTGATCACGGCCAACCTCTCTTAATATGATAGGAAAATGATCACTATCCCATGGATTGATATCAACCTCCCAAGAAAAGCAAGTGAAAAGCAAAGGGGAGCAGACAGAAAGATCTATAGCAGTAAATGACTGACTGGGTGCAGAAAATAAGTGTAAGAGCCAGTATTAAAGAGAGACAGGCTGTGATTCAGAAGCATACGCTCTATAACATGACCCCTCACATCAATACTAGAAACACCCCAGAGGGGATTATGTCCATTAAGATCTCCCAAAATTAGAAAGGGGGTTGGCAGTTGCTCAATGAGGGCATCAAGGTCTGAAGGATAATTTTTTCCAGGGGTAAGGTACAGAGAGCAAACAGTGATGGTATGACCCAAGGAGATACAGATGGCTACAACCTATAAGAGCATATTCAATGACAAGGACTGGGTGGTCACATGTTGATAAACCACATCCTTGTCCTACACGACCTGTCATTTCGACGAAAGGAGTTTTGCCGAATTTTGACCGTATTAGTAGGTTTTAAAAATGTTTTTTGTAAAGAAAGGCATTTGAGATGATAAAAGTCAACCACATCCTTGATGTCATTCACATTTGATTTAAAACCTCAACAGTTCCATTAAATTAGTGTAGCCATTTTTCTTTATTTTGGAGGAGAATATGGCACAAAGACCTTCTGCTTGCAACTGTACTTTTATTCTTTACTGGAAGTGAGTCGTTCACTCTCCAGTGATCCTGCTCTGGATCGAGGAGGCAGGTCAGAGTTTGTAGACATACATTCCAATGATAAGGATGTGAATGAATGGGTTGTTTAATTTTTGGGGAGTCAAGAGGGAAAGACTCCATGGAAACACCAGGGCTTGATCAAGGTGAAGTTCAGCAATGACTGAAAGATGTGATAGCAACAGAAATAGAAGTAGATGCTGATTTGTTACCTTTCTTGATTTTGGAGGGTATTAGATTAAGATGCACTGTTAAGGATTCTGTAGGAGGCACAGAAATATCTGTCTGGACTCCTACTGTAGTAGTGGAATAGATTTCAGGAGCACAGGTCCAAGATAGAATTGGAAATAATTATTTCCGAGCCTCTGGATAAGTAATATTATGAACTGTCTTGAGACGTACTTCTTTCTCTTCCACACATTTAGGGCAAGAAATAAAATACGAAGGATGTGGACCATTACAGTTAATACAGTGTGCTTCTAGTTGGCATTCAAAAGCATCATGGTCTTCACCAGCACAACGAGCACATGTTAAGGAATCATGGCAAGATGTTTTTGAGTGACCCAATCGCTGGCAATGAAAACATCTAACACGGTTAGGAATATAAGGCCATATCTTACAATTCAGATATCCTGCAGTAGGAGGACATGATGTTGTAAATGTTAATATTAGAACATTTGCAGTTCCATAATCCTGTCTCTATGAGTAAAAATTCAGTGCACAGCTGCAACACCTTGGCTGGTAAAACCTGTAAGGATCTCTGACTCTGGAATGGTCTTTAGATCCCTCTCAACTATACATCCTCTGGAAGAATTCAAAGTAAAATGAGGAGTAACCTTAATGGGTATATACCCAATGGCCTTTGACTTCAAAAGGAGTTTGGAATGATGCGATGAAGCCGTTTCCACTAAAATGTCCCCAGACTGTAATTTTTTTTTTTACCGATTTAGGTGAGCCAGCAAGCCCTTCTAAACCCTTGAGAATAAAAATGGAGACATCTGTCCTAAGGGTTTTTCAGTTAAAGAATGTATAATTAAACATTGCGGGTCAAATTCAACTTGTGAGTTTGACCTACAGAGTCATCAATGCGCAGTTGTTTGCCAGTAGTCGGATTTTTCTCTATGCTGTCATGCTTGTTTATTTTTTTTATTTGAAGGGTGTCCATAATAAAAAAAGAATATTTCCGTGCCTACTGACCCCACCCACCATGGAGCCCTACAAGGGGGCGCACTACCATGCCATATAAGGTCACTACAGCGACACGAGGGTTTTGTGAGCACTGTACTCAAACACCAGTTTCAGACATAATGTCCACTACACCTGTTGAGGACATCCTAGGCTGGCACTCAGTTTACTCTGGCCCAAATGGACTAGCCAACTGATCTTGGGGTCACCGTAAAACCACCCATCTACAGGAATTCAAGGCCAAAGTAATGTGTTGGAGTTGAACCCCTCAACCACCAGAATCCTCTCCTCCCCTTCACAGGTCACCAAGCATGGCAAACATGCAGGTGGATGTTTAGATCCCAGAGAAAGTAAACTTAAAGTACAGAACCTTCTTTGGGAGGTCCCCTCACCACATACAGGAATCCATATCGAGGGGTTGTTTAAAGGGATGAAACACTCTTGCTTTCCAATAATAATAGTATTTTTAACTAAGTGAAAAGTAAAAACACAATGCTTATGAATGAAGATTGAAAGAGACACTGTCAAAAAAAAAAAGTATTTTAGCACATAGTAGCATGAAGTCTGAATAGAGAAAAAAATAACTTCTGTAAAGACCAGAAAATTATATTTAAAACTGTTTATCCCTATGTGAACAATGAAATTAATGTTAAATGGGTTGAAAATGTTTTCACTTTTCTTCAGCAATATACATACAGAGATACTTGAAAGATTAAGTGGTTCATTGTTGTGCTAATGTTAGAAAAGGTAGAACAGTTATTATCAAAAAATATGAGACAGCGAGCATAATTTTGAAAATTATCAAATGGTAAATTTCAAATATGCTGTTTTGCTAATGGTTCTCAAACCTTTTAAATCACAACCACCACCACTTTGTTCAAAAATTTTTTACAGTTGGATATTTATAATCTGACCATATTGCTTTTAGTGTAGTTGCACTACTTATTGAAATTGAAATATTTTGAATTATCTTTATTTACTAATTTTTCTCATGGATGCATGCTCTCCCCCTTTTCAGGGAGGGGGGTAATTTCTAAAGTACATCATAGTTATGCTTTTCCTAGTTTATACTCCCCTTATACAGCTAATAAGTTCTTGATATCAAACAATTGCTTTCTTTTAAGGTTGTGCAAATACAGAAAAAAAAAAAGAGAGATCCAAGTTTAAGTATAAACAACAGCTAATCCCTCAAGTCATAAGCACAGCAACAAATTAAGACTGTGGTTAGCAGAGTGAGGTGATTTTCACACACTATGTCACAAACATAAGAACATAAATTTCTTTGCTTTTCTCTAGCAGGATAAAGTGATTATTATGGATTTAATGTTGCAAACCTCAAGACAGAAATTTTCTCTTTTTTCAACAGTAGAATAAGGTGATTATCATGGGTTTCATGTCACAAACTTAAGGATATTGTGAGTGGAAGTTTTCTCTATTTTTTCTATATCAGAATAAAGCGGTTATTACGAGTTTCATATCACAAGCTCAGGGACATTGTGAACAAATTTTTTCTCTACTTTTTCTGTTGAAATATATTACTTAAATATACAGCCAAATATAAAAACAACATATTTATACATATACAGTATTAACTAACAACTTTATAGAACAGGAAATGTGAAATTTGTTATAAAACTCATACAATTTGTAATCAGTAGTAGCACATTACAAGAGTAAAGTTAGTTTCTAATACTAAAAATAGTGGTGTTCTGAGACAAAACAGATTACAGACAGGACAAGTCAAAGTCCAATGGTCATGGCAGCCATACTCAAGTGTGGGTGCAGGTGCGTGTTTGAGTTAGACTTGGCTACCAAAATAGTAACATTAACAGTAAGCCAAGTCAGAAACTTACTGACACTTTCAAACTCAAATCAAGTTATTGCTACAATTTCGTTTACATGTTAAAATAAACTAATAATATGCTTTGATATTATTATTTATCAGGTTTTCTTGTTTCAATGAATACTCAAGTCTACACGCAATATATCAGTATCACTACTTTACAAATAAAACTGTTTTATAGCTTAATACTGCTCATTAGGCTTAGTAACCGAACGCAGTAAATTAAGTCACATTAGCATTGCTTCGAAAGAACGAAACAAATAAGGTGAAATACTAATCAGTGATGACGAGAAAACCCACTTGTACAGAATCGTATATATGTAAAAACGGCTGGTTTGGGTTATGAAAATTTTCTATGTAGAGGAACAAAATTTTCTTAACCCAAACCAGTTGTTTTTACATATATAAGGTGAAACATTCGCCAAATTAAAATATATTTATTGACAAATGTGAAAACGTTTCAGGCAACAAATTCATCAATTTCTTGAGGATAAAATGGCATTTGGAAGAGCTCAGTACTGTTA
Source organism: Tachypleus tridentatus (assembly GCF_004210375.1). Taxonomy (NCBI): domain Eukaryota; kingdom Metazoa; phylum Arthropoda; class Merostomata; order Xiphosura; family Limulidae; genus Tachypleus; species Tachypleus tridentatus. The sequence continues at coordinate 84,949,767 of NC_134836.1, read as the reverse complement.
GCCCTAACTAGTGACTGAGTACTGTTATTATAAGTTCTCAACTTTCTTTCGCTTCAACTTACTAGCAGTAGTACAGTAATACTGCATTTGTAATATTTAAGATAAAATGATACTTGTATATACACACAACAAACAATATGTTTAATGTTCCTATTATAAACTTACCCAGTTCTGCACAGCACTGTAAAAAAAAAAAAAAAAAAGTAATATTTTTAACCTTTGCTAATACACTCTGACAATACTTCACTTTACACTGTAACAAAACTTACCCATCTATATCTTCACGTACCGTCTTCTTTAGCTACTATTGGTTCATTTTACATGATTATACTATTGCGCATGCCCAGTACATTGCTCGAGGTAGTAGTTTTGTTCGTTTTCCCAGTACAGCCTAGACTTGTATATACCAAAGTAAAACGCTATTCCCGAAAATGATTACAGCACCACAAAAATTATTTCCGCGGAAAACATGGTAAGCCTGCCTAAGCTATGATTTCAAAGTTATGATTCCGGTTTATGACCATGAATTCAAAAATGTAGAGAAATAAAACGTAATTTTACTATGACGAGAAACATCAATAGATAAGCGGATTCATGGCATTTAAATGTTAAACAATAGGATATCTGTGCTGGGTTCAACCCGAATATAGAAACTCGATTTCTATCGTTATAAGCCCTCACGAGTAGTCAACAAATAAGGCTCATGCGAATAATAAAATACTTCTGTAAATTCGATAAATGTTGTTCTCATTAATCGTACACATAAATTTTACACGTATAATCAACCACTTATGCGGTGATTGGTATTACAAAACCGAAACAGATTTTTCCAAAATTTGATTAATTCTATTGATCAACAATCACTTGCAACAGAAACTTACTCTAATTGGAGATCTCATGGCTATTATGGTATATAATGCCTTATTATGCAAGCGAATGTGTAATTTATAAAACAATGTCACGTAAACAAGCCATATACATGTTTTTTTCAAAATTTTTGCGAAAGTTACACAAGATGCTATCTACGCATTACCGGAAGTATTCTTACATAACTAAATAGTGAAATTTAACTATCGTTCTCAATACAGTATTCATGGTCTCCAACTGTATAGTGGGGTTGCTTTTGTTTTTCTTTTTGCGGCAACGAGCCGTGAATCATGTGCACCATGAATCACATTCCAAACATTCTGACCTACAACATCCAGTCATGTTTAACTATATTTATTTAATTGTGTGTTTTTGTCAACTACGACCGCTTTTACTTTTGAATATAATATGCTATTGAGTGTAACTTTAATAAATTTTTCTGTTTTATTTTTGATTTCTACTATTTACAAATCAATGAATTAATATAGTTATGCTGCACAGCAATGATAAGCATTTAGGAGGGAAGGAAGAAAAAGAACTTATGAAAATATACATATAACAACGATATTTTCTGTTACTTTCCCTGGATTTAAAGAGAGTTGTGGGAAAGGAGTTCATGCAGTCCTTTCTGGCGATAAGATTTTATCTTTCCGTAATTAAAACAGATGTTAGATATATTCAAATTTGTTTTAGAAATTTTCATATAGATATGTCTTCTCGGTAAACTGGATGTACAATCGTCATAAACATATACTAATCCTCTTGCTCAAGTAAAGGTTACATTCTACGCAATTTTATAGAATATTTTCCGAAGTTAACCCTGTATTTCTGTCTGCCTCATTTGTTGATACACGTATTTGTACGAATTATTATGTATTGACGGTTCTCTCCCTTAGTTACGCTTATTTGTAATGATCAGTGACTTGGGTAATGTAAATATTGAGTGATACAGTGGAGCGCCATTAAGCCGCGGACCAGTAAACCGTGAAATCGCTTAAGCCGCTGTAGCAAGTCTAGTGAGCGAGGATTATCGCGGCTCACCGCTAATTTAAGAACGTGTAAAAACGCGGCTTACGAATTTAATCCTGGCTTTATAACTTCAAGGGGATATTTAAAAAGGATGTGCTTTAATTTGGGAAATAAATAAAATATATTACAATAGAAATCGACCGTTAATCTACCTTATCCGCTCTCTATGTCAGCTTTATGGAGGCCGCCATTGTTACCGAATCACACCTTTCCATACATTAAAGTTAATCCGCGGTAAATCCGTGAAAAAAGTGATCAATAATTAAAGTATTATTTTTAATTCGATAATCCGATATAATGATCACGCAATGGCCCGGATGAGGTTCCTCGGCGGAGCTGTTAGCGACTTCGGCTTTTCAGTCACAAAGGTTTAAGCCGCGGTTAAGCAGGTTGACCCCCCAAATACCGCGGCTTAACGGCGCTCCACTGCATTGCTCTAGGACCGTGGTTTAGCTTTGAAAACAAAACAAAAATATGTTATGTCATTACTCTTGTTTTCTTCCTTGTGCTTATAAACATGAATTAATACTCTGTGTAACATTTCACGAGCCTAATGAGTTTACGAAAATTCCATCTTTATCTGTGGGTAACAGTGTAAATGAAAACTGCATCTTCAGTCTTCTCTATCTAAATATTTAGGTTTAATGGTACGATATTGAACATTAATATAATACAAATAGAAAGGTTGGACCCAAGTAAAAAAAATAAAATAAAAATAAATTTAGACCTTATACTCCAAGACCAATAATGTATCTAGTGTGATAGTAGGGGGTGAATAATAACATTATTAATGTTTATTTATCTTGTACATATTCAAAGTGATATTACACCTTTAGCCCTATCAGGATTACATAAGTAACGTCGTGTCACCCCTCTTTATTTTCTTCGTACATTTGACATTTATATGAAGAACTGTTTAGTCCTCAAGCACTCGCGAAATTTGTGCTTAAGGAATGTTGTTATTATCTGTTCTCAAAATTTCCTTTAATACCCTTTATTTGTATCCATGTAATGACCAGTGAAACTTTTCATGGTGAAATACGAAGTATTCTATTTCAAAGTTTATAAAACGAATAATGAACCTCGAATCTATCTTTAGTTTCTTTTAAATTTGTTTTCAGTTATAATAATATTTTATATTGTATTATGTTTGTTTTAAATTTACAGGAATATTCAAAAGTAAGAAGGCATGAGATAATGTTATTCTTGGGTAGCCGGTATGGTATACTAAGAGGTCAGCAATGGGAAATTATTCAGATGGAAGAAGAGTTTATTATGATACCATTTACTCAAGAACAAATCTGTAGCAAAATATTTAAAAAATGACTTTATATGAACAAAAGAATTGTAATTTTACTGAAAGTTCACGGAATGTCATGAAAATACACAAAACATATTAAACTTTATAGTATGGAAACTGGTGGTTACTTTGCGGTTTCAAGATTGGTTACATCAACTGACGTCATGTGGAAAGCGTGAAAGGTGATGTAAAATCCCATAAATTTATTGCACAGTATAATTACCATTCATGTACTAGTTATGGCTCGGCATGACCAGGTCTGTTCAGGCGTTCGACTCGTCATCTGAGGGTCGCGGGTTCGAATCCACGTCACGACAAACATGCTCGGCCTTTCAGCCGTAGTGGCGTTATAATGTGCGGTCAATCCCATTATTCGTTGGTAAAAGAGTAGCCCAAAATTTGGCGTTGGGTGGTGATGACTAGCTGCCTTCCTTCTAGTCTTACACTGCTAAAGTAGAGACGGCTAGCGCAGATAGCCCTCGTGTAGTTTTGCGCGAAAATTCAAGAAACAAACAAACAAAAACAAATATGTACTAGTTAGGAAAATTGTAGAGTTAAAAGATTATTGACTAGAGGACATGGTTTTTCTTGCTTTCTAAATTGTTTGACAATGATGTAAAGCACAAATGCATCGTATTATTACTACACAATTGTACCCAAGTACAATACTTTTTAGTTGAGAAATCGACCACTGACAGGATGTTGTGATTCTGTTTTCGAAATGCCTTGGTGATTTTCTGGTGAAGATCACAGCCATTATCAGAGTAGTAGAGGTTCTTCGAAACTACTAGTGGGTTTCTTTTGGATAGGACTTGCTTGTTTACTTAACTATGTGAGACTCCATCGTGAAGAGTGAAAGAATTGTTTTTACTATGAAACACAAACTGAATTCTTTTTCAATTTTTGTTTCCTTAGTTTTGTCTCTCTTTAATTTCATGAGCAGTTGCACAACAAGTGTTATGACTGAACATGAATTTCGCGCAAAGCTACACGAGGGCTATCTGCGCCAACAAGTGTTAATACAGATTTTCATTAGTCCATGGCTACCAGTTACTTGGAATAGTAAATATCAATTTATCGAGACTTGATGTACTTATCAAATGCTGACAAAAGAATGTATTGATATACAAGGCAGAAACAGAGTGGATAATATTACTGTTACATTACATTTTGCCTAAATAGTCTAGTTGGGGTAAGTTTCATTAGCAAGTTTATTTAATGAGATCTGTGAAATTGTATCATTTGCAGATTGAAGTAGGTTAGTGAACCATAATTGCAGTCTCTTAGTTTGTCGAAGTAGCCTGTGTAGGTTGCTGGGGTAATGGTGCACATTTTTGATGCAGTGTATCAAAAGTAACTTACATATGTGATGACGTGTAGATTAAGTCTTACATGTATGTAAATATGCATTTGTGATTGTATGCATACTATGCGTGTCATATGTATATTCAGCAAAAAGTGAATCAATCATAGTGAGCAAAGACTTGAGTGTGTATACTATTAGATTTTAATAGTAGACGTTGTGCGTGTGTATTAAGCACAAAGTTACAAAAAGGGCTATCTGTCCTCTGCTCACAACGAGTATCAAAACCTAGTTTCTAGCAGTTTTAAGTCTGCAGATATACCACTGGAGGCTAACGATAGAAGGAATTATTAACTGTGGGAACTGGCGTGTAAGGAATTATTTGAAGAAACAATGTTGTTGTTTTCACTTATGCTAATGCAAATATATAATTCTGAAACATTTGGTTGGTACTGGATTTTCTAGAAATAGATACGAGTACCAAAAGAAACTTTTCACACTTACAGGAATCACAGTTTGACCTTAGTTTTGCAAATGTTGGCCAGCAGCATTTCAGTTGTCAAGCTGAAATGTAAGACGAAACTATCTGAAGACAGTGAAATTCATAAACAGTACAACAAAGTTGGTGTATTCATTGTTTTCTTTGATTGTGATGAAATATATTTGATCGTGCAGATTGACAGTTACTCAAAAAACCTGGTTTTCTAAAAAAAATTATAAGGATTGTAACAGCATAAAACCAGTTATAGAGTATGAAAAGGGGGATTTTGCAGGAGTTCTTGAGGTGGAGTGTAATAAATTCATGTGAGATTTAGAAACTTTGCTCTTTGCTTAAATTCTTCTCGAGGAAGAGAGTAAACCCAATATGTTGGTGTTATTGAATTTCTAGTCGAGGTGAATAAATCAGTGACTTAACGGCGCTCAGACTAGTATAATCACCTGTGTAAGTATACACACTGCAGTCTCTCTCCTATTTACTTCCTACTAGACATGGGCTCTGTTGACCTAAGAACCAGATGGTAGTGGAGGAAAAGCAGCTGAATTACAAGTTACATGCGAGTAATCGTCATGGCTATGATGACCTCAGTGAACACATCTTGTTAAGTTTAAGCTTTCGATCAAGTTTTTCTGACACCAATTAGAATTCTTCTGACTCAGCATCTTGATACCTAACTTTTCCTTTTAAACTTCAACTTGACACTCTTCTGGCTATCTTGGCCTGTCAACTTGTCAATTGACTTATTTCCTAATTTTGTTATTACTCAGTTCCAAAGCTCAAAAGGAATTATAGCAGGAGATGGGGTTTTATTTAATTTTAGTGATACTACAGAGCTTCTGGCACTGCATTCCACATCTAGGGCTGGCCTGAAATTTGTCTTTAGAGCCAATTAATGAAAACATAAAAATATTTTATCAGATTTCAGGCAGTTAGGTGAAGCATTTTAAGTGAGAAAACCAAACAGTAGTGTACAATGTCATCCTACCATTATGGATAAGGTTAATGGAAGTTACAGGGTATTGTAACCACTGCTTTCTGAGCTATCAAGCAGAGTTTCATTCAAAGCTACCTTTATACTGTTGGGTAATGGTTCCTCAATTGCTACATAGTTATGATATCTGATGCTAATAGATATCATGCCTAAAACAACAACAGTTTGTATGACAAAGGCCTATCACTAGGAGTTCTAAATTCGGCTGAAAATAATTATGTTATTTAACTTTTAAAGCTACCAAGCAAGCACCTAGGGTAAAACATTTGTGTAATATCTTGTAAGAATTGTTCACAATGTAAAACTGAGTAGTAGTGGAATTAAAAAAAAAAAGGTAATGAAAAACTTGCTAACAACAAATATTCAGTACAGACAAGAATGTACAATTTTCACAAATGCACTGGTGAAGTTAGGTTTGTTTTTTAAATTTCGTGCGAAGCTACACGAGGGCTATATGCTCTAGCCATTCCTAATTTAGCAGTGTAAGACTAGAGGGAAGGGAGCTAATCATCACCACTGACCGCCAACTATTGAGCTACTCTTTTACCAACGCATAGTGGGATTGACCATCTCATTATAATGCCTTCACGGCTGAAAGGGCGAGCATGTTATGGTGCAAGGGGATTCGAACCCGCGACCCTCAGATTGCGGATCTAGCGCCTTATCCACCTGGCTATGCTGGACCTTAGAATTAGGTATATAATCAGCATGGATATGAATCATAGTTCCAAAGGAATTTTCCTGTATTTCTTTTCTGTGATGTCAATTGTAATGAGTGGATTGATATACACTGTATTATGAGAACAAAAATTAATCATGGCTGGAGGAATTTTATACAAATTCTTCCCATGGTTATTCATATCATTATAATAAAAGACTGAATTAAATTTATCGGAACATACATGGCAGACACTTATAATATTGCAACTACTATGACATAGTTAATGTGTATCACAAAATGCATGTACATGTGTGTTGTTGCACACTTATACATGGATATAATACAAAGTCATTCAGAAGTGGAGCATGACATGAATAAATAATCAATTACGCACATTCTACAATTGTTAAGCAAGATATAGCTAAAAATAAATAATATGATTGAAATTTTAAACCTTCGACATGTGAAGCAAACTGAAATTACAGAGCTGCATAACATCTTGAAAGATACAGCATATATTTGTTAATACTGGTGAGAATTTCACACTAAAATATTTATCATGTAGTGGATTTTCATTGAGAGATAGGAATAATGGATGACTCACTGTGTTTAGGTAACAAAGTTTTGCTTGATATTTTTGGATTGAACTGAATTATTCAAGTGTTTGTTTGAAGTTATTAAACACAAAGCTACACAATGCTTTACTCACCCCGGGTTTCTAGTGTTTGTAAATCTGCAGACACTGGGGGGCTTGATAAAATGAACTAGTGTCATTCTTAATGGGTTTTTATGTATGATGCTCATTTATCACTTTTAAATGGTTTAGTTTCGTATTATGATATTAATATTGATGTTAAATGGTTATATTGTTTATCTTCAAGGGCGATATATAATAGGGACCGGCCCAAAGATAGGTCGTTAAGCCAGCTTCTGTTTATCCTGTCTGTATAGGAAGCATCTTGAAAGTAGTTTTGATTTTATGTCTCACAAGCCCTTTCGGGGCTCGAGAGAGAACCATGGGCGCTCAAAAACTTTTGTTTCTCATCAACCTCACTTGCAAAATCAAGGTTTGGTTCTAATGGGAATGAATATTGATGCCACATGGCAGGTATGATACATACCGAATCAATTGTGGAAAGTTTTACATTGATATATTTGATTATCAATTGGTAAGGTGAGTGTTGCAGGCTCTCTAAATTAACGTAACATTAAGCAGTGTTCGGAACAAACCGTTTAAACGGGACAACTGGAAGAAAGATGACTTGGCTAATCAACGATAGCAGCTGGTGTGTTGGCTGGGTGGTCCCTTTGGTAGGTATGAAGACCAAGGCTTTGGTAAGGTAGCAAGCTACAGGATTAAGAATTTTAAAATTAAGAAGTATTGAACTTTAGTGAAGTGATAAACTAGAACATAACTTTAGATTAAAACTATTAACTAAAACATTAGTTTTAACTTTGTGCTATATATTCTAATTTTATGTTACATGTGCCTTTTCAGGGCAGGGATCACAGGATCCAACATTTAAAGGCTAATAATTTTGCTATGTGTGCGTGTGTGGAAATACCCTGAGAAAAATATTTTCACGGCCATGGCCCCGAATAAAATACCCTGACTATCTCCGGTGATGACCATCTATGTGTGCTTTAAATGGGAACTACCAAAAATTCCCACGAAAAGTATGCAGTAGATTTATTTGCTTCTACTACCACTCAACTCTCTGAAAAACTGTCAGTAGTGCTTCAGCAATTATCCTAATCATTTAATCAATCACGATTTTCAACATAACTGATGAATTCTATAATAATACATGGCAGAGTATATGTTATGAAGGAATACTGACATATCCTGGAAGTACTATCAAACCTACGTGGCTGTAAGCATTTGATCGTTTACAAAAAATCCAAAAGCCATTTCAGAATTTTCGATCCAGTTTCACAGATTTTAGATAACACTGGAAACAAAAAGAATACAACGCTTGAAATAAGTCAAATAGTAGTTAAAGCTCAATGACCAAGTATTTAAATCCAACAAGTGCATCTAATTGTTTTAATGGTTTGTTTGTTTTTGAATTTCGTGCAAAGCTACTCGAGGGCTATCTGCGCTAGCCGTCCCTAATTTAGCAGTGTAAGACTAGAGGGAAGACAGCTAGTCATCACCACCCACCGCCAACTCTTGAGCTACTCTTTTACCAACGAACAGTGGGATTGACTGCAACATTATAACATCCCCACAGCTGAAAGTGCAAGCATGTTTGGTGTGAAGGAGATTCTAACCCGCGACCCTTTGATTAGAAGTCGACATTGAGGAAAGGGAGCATAAGGATGATGATTACTGCTCCAAACACAATATATAAAAGAAAGACCACAACACGTAGTTTTGAGACTAAAAGAAGTATATTTCACAAAAAGTATCAGGATGAACGAGGATGCATATTTGTTTGACATCAAAGTTCTTCCATTTTTTTCATTTTCTATTTTTGTTAACAAACATAATAATAAAAAAAATGTTCATTGTGGTATATGAAATAATTTGATCAAAGCAATTTTTCCTTCCCGATTTGTAAAACGTGAATATTATTTTTTAAATTTGTGCAACTGAATTATGAAAAATCTGTTATTAACACCAAAACTTTTGTGAAATTTAAATTTGCAGGCCTTTGTTGTGGGTCCTGCATTCTGAGATTACAACAGCCCGAACGCCACTACCTTTTGAGAAACTAACCTTCGTTTTCTCAACCACTGACTTTTTTTGTGTTTAGAATTTATTTGGTGCCTGGACATGAAAATGGGTTTTCTTGGAGCAGTATCGTTTATCCCCCCACCTCCACAGCAAAATTATCTTGATTCAGATTTATAGATACCTGTTGCCTAAAGGACCCTTTGTACTACAGGGGCCATTGGGTTTGTCCAGCCTGGATCTCCTCTATTCAAGGCTCTCTGGACTTCTCCTAACTGCTTAAGACACCTTCAAATCTGCCATGGCGAAACAATCATTTTAAATAAACTTAAACCACAAAAATTAAAGTACAGCCCAAACCAACATCATGAGAGGGGCAAGAAGCTAAGGTTTCTGAGCACCTCCAGTAATACCCTTGAGGTTTCACCTCAGGGGATCTTATACTGAAATTGCTGCCATGTTTTGTTATTGTACGCACTGACATGAAGGTAAAATACTTTCTTTAATTTATTCAATCTTGATACAACACTGATACAATATTACATTTTTCAATAAGGTAAAACTGCCTATTAATTTACAACTTTAATCATAAATAAGAAAAGAAAAAATGCAAACTAATATTGAAGTAAAAAAAACTCCTTAGTGATTTCCAGTTGTTAATTAAATATATAAATAAAGCACATGTCATAATATTTACACAATATAAAACAGTCTTTAATTAACAGTGCATGAACATATTTTTAACAACAAAATGCAACACAATTTACATATACACACACAATCACAAAAATAAAACTAAATAAAAAGGTAAGGACAAGAAAAATGCAGAGATACATTTAAGTTTAAGAACAAACTAAGAATTAAAAAGAAAGAATAATAATTCATATACAAAACAACCCTGAAGAAAGATAAACCACATATTGAAACTGAATTTTTAACATTGAATCATCAATAACAACTCCTCTTGCAAAAGGTGGTAATGTAATATAAGCAGCAGTGACAGAAGAATAAAATAATAAAACACATTCTGAAGTAAAACAACCCTTCTTTATATATATACATACACATATATGTATATAAAACAACTATCCTTTAAGAGAGTTAGCCATTTAAATTTGTGAACTCAAAAGGAAAAAATTAAACACAACCACAAACATCAAAGACAACTCCAATGTTAAATCAACACAATTTTCACTGTTAACCATAACAAAAAGTAAGAAAACTCACATTTTAAAGTAAATGTGGCCAACACATGCTCTCATTTACTCAGAAAAGAAAAAATACATATATAATTGCAAAACATAAAATAACAATCCATTAACTCACACATACATACACATTATATATACAATTACTGAAAATTAACTTTTGCTCTATGGTCTTTCATACATGCTTACATGCATGAAAGCGAGAAGTATAAGAGAACCAAAAATAAATGATGAAAGTGGTCCACGGTAGGCTTATTGGAATAGGGAAACATAAGAAACCACAGTAGGTGCACACTATTTAGGATAAAATGTAATTAAAATCATGAACAATTCAGATATATACAACAGACAGTTTTCAAATTATGATTTGAGATCATATTTATAAAGATCTTGCCAAGTGCTTTCTAAAAACATAAAAAATTAACATCATTTTCAAGGGGGTCACTTGTTTTGTTTTTTTGTCCACTATCGTATATATAAACACACACACAAATACACAAAATATACACTCACCTCAGAAATAAGTCACAGCTTTACTATACTTACTAGGCCTCCATACACTTGGCTTCAATTTCCTGACAGTAATACCCAAGTATTGCAATTTGCTTTCATGTGGACCAGTTTATGATCACCTTAGGTAGCTTTGTATGGAGTTCCTGAGATCTTCTCACCGAGGGTGCCTCACTCAGTGTACATCGTTTGTGGTCACCTAGTTTTTGATGTCCATGTTGAGGCTTCCTTACTGATAGCAAGAACTGCTGCATAAGCCATCTGGCTCATCTGTACTACCATTGTCCTAGCCCTTGATGAGTATCTTTCTAAGACTTGAATGCTACTTGAGATTATACAAAACTAGAAAGCTCTTCTTGAGTTTAAGGAAGTACTAGACCTATTGAAGATGTGAGTCCATATGTCATCTCCTCCTTGTGGTGGTGCTGCACCATACAATAAAGCATATTACTGGGTTTTATGGCTCCTATATCTTGTCCTCCTCAAGTAGTGTCAACAGAGGTGTAGACTCCAGCTATTGAGAAACTTATAGGCTTGTTTGCTTCAGATGGGACAGTAGCAATGTAACTGATCCAATGCTGGGAACATTTCAGCACAAGGGTCTTCAGTAACACTATTGGACATCACTATCACCTTATTCACTAGTTTGGTGAGTAAGTAATGAGTCTTTCTCCATGGGCTTGCTAACAGTAAAAAATAATCCAGCTTGCAACATTTTTTAGTCTTTGACTATTGGGGATCTTATAGTAATTGTGGTGCTTGAAGGTCAATTCATAATCCATGATAATGCACTCAAATACCAGAACTAAACTGGAACACTGTATCAGATCATGTCAAAGTTCAAAGCAAAAACTGCCCCTTGAACTGGTGCAGATAGTCTAGTTTCTTTGCACCAACAAATACTCAACCAACCAACCATAGACTTGACTTTAAACATTAAAAGTCCAGATTACATTGCAAGATTGATACAGCTAAGTGTATATGGTAATGGGGTGGCAGGTAGGGGTCTTAATGCATAGTTATGGGCATGAACCATAACATCAACTAACTGGTCAAGTGACATGCCTTACAGGCTTAATGTGTGGTAGTCACACCCAACATCAACTTCAACTGTAAATTTGTGCCCAGAGAAACTGAAAGCTTTCTGATTTAAAGAAATAGAGGCAGTCAATCAAGTCGATTATAAAATCAGAAACCATAGGATTAAACAAATCTGAACATAGGCAGTCAATATATTTGTATATAAAAGAGACTTGTATGTTTTTCATGACAGAATGAAAACTCAGATAAGTATGTAATCATATGATAGTGCTCAATTGGGTTACCATGCATAGAGGTCACGCCAACCACTTATAGCCTGGTGAAAAATATAGATACATATAAGAGTGAGAGTATGAAAGATTGTGGCATGTGCAGGAAATCCCATGTTGCATACAAGTTAACAGCTCTTTGTGGTGCAGAGATATGTAGCATTTCTGAACATACACTTTTTACATACATCATTTACTTTATTATCCATTGATTTACCATGTTGTATTGCAGCATACTGTTTAATACTTAATACATTGTAGATTTTTATTATTGAACACTTTACAGTTGTGTGAATTTGTGTACTGTGTCCTTCTCTGTAAACGAATTGTTGCAACTCAGAGAGAAATATATCTGAAATGCTTAGAACCTCCTGTTGTAATGGGCCTAATTTCTGTGCACTGCTGATTATGATGATGAACTTATGTGAGAGATACCACATGATAAAAGAAAACTACCATGAGGCCTGATGTCACATGCAAGGAAACATAATATTTATATTGAAACAGGAAATAATGTTTTTATAAAGTTCACACAGAATTTAATTAGCAATTAAAATAAATAGTATTTTAATTATTTCAAAAGGATTTTAAAGACATTTGTCTTTGCTGCATTATCTGAACAAACTATTATTTTTTTCATATACACACAAGTCAATATATTTGTATATAAAATAGACTTAAGTTTTTCAAGACAGAATCAAAATTCAGATACGTACAGGAGTAGGTATGTTTGTTTTATTCACCAGTCTAACACTACAACAGGCAAAGTTTTATGAACAATATAAAACTAGAAAGCTGAAACACAACTGCATGAAGCTATTTCATGTTGACAGATAATACTTCTCACATCACGAAATTACATAGTAAAAGCATTCAAAGCAGAAGAACTAAATGAAGTGTAAACTGCAGTGCATTTTTTACTTGTTCAAAAAACAAACCCTGTCCTATAACCTTTTTCTTCTATCACAATCAAAAAACAGGGTAATCAGGAAACATGTTTCACATTAAACTACTTGAAGCTTGTTTGTTGTTTAGAACAAAGCTGTGCCTACCTATTGGATTGACCCCAAAATTTTAACTCTAAGCCCTCAAATTTATTACTGTGCCACAAGAAGGATGAGGCAAACCACTTGAACAACAGAGTTTTGGTGTAATTATACCAACGTTTGAAGTACTTTGTATCATAATATTCATTTTGTGTTATTGTATTATAAAATAAAACTTTACTTTCAAGCCTATACTATAAAATAAATGATATAGTTGCACTCATAAAATACTTTGTTCCTCCACCTCAATTACATTATTAATGCAAAATCACATTTAGTTTTACTCAAAAATTTTCAAGGATTTAGAGTAATAGAAAATACAATCCTCAATTCATTATCTATTAATGCACAACCAATAAAGGCATAAGAATTCTGATAAGTTAGTTTCTTAACTTACCTTAATAGTTTCAATTATTTTTGATGCTATAAATTTATGGAAAAATTCATACAACTTTCATTTACCTCTGAACTAACATGTGAAGTAATGTCAACTTAAACTTCAACCACATTTTTCAATTTTGCAGTAACTTTCTAACAAAGCATACAGTAATTTTTCACTAAAAACAAAAAAAAAAGACTAGTTTAAAAGTGTTGAGAAATTCAAATCCATGTTCACAATGTGTGAAATAACAATCTTGTATATCACTATTAATTCACCCTGGTCACTGAGATTTCAGTACATGCTCTTTGCTTTATAAAAATGTTTCAGGTTGTTCTGTACATATCCATATATACAATTTGAAACAAATTATTAATAAGTTATTCAAGAAACTTTTACCTTAATAGCAAAGTTTCTAAACAACTGCTCATCACTTACATTTCAAACCAGAAAGAATAACATATGTTAAATTCTATGAGAAGAAAAACATAACTGTTTCTGTAAAAAGTTTTGCACCATACTTCCTGCACTAATGTTTCTAACAAATACCAAGCATAATAATCACACATATATACTCTGATGTAATAAACAAATCTTTATGTGTTTGTCGAGTTCATTAGCAGAAACAATTAAACAGCACATTTTTCTTCTTTGATGCAACTTTTAAATTTAAAGTGAAAGTTATTGGTGTTGAGTAACAGTGATACTTATAATGGAATACTGTGAAAATAAATACTAAAACAGACATTAATTCATACTGCATCCGGTCAATGATCAAATAGTTACTAAGTGGCAAACTCTTCCTAAAAAATTACAATTTATGTGGTAAATGTTTCAGTACATTTTGACCCTGAAATTCTTGTCATCTGATATAGATGTAAACACACATTTCTATTTACATGTTATCCAGAAAGTTTAAAAAAATATATGTTCTGCAAGATTCTAACAACTTACTGCTAAAGTACTTAACTTAGTGATGACATATAAATAACATTAATTCATTAATACTTAAAAGAAAATACAATTCATTAACAACTTTCAATTTTTAATGGAATATTTTAAATAAATCGGTGAAAACAGATCATACTAGGTATTGAAAAAACAACAATACAGATTTGATTTTAAAAACAGCCCTATGAGAAAGATGGGTTGTCTTTAAATTACCTGTGTATCCAAATGACAGAAACATCTGTTCAACTGAAAAATGATGTTTTTAGTCTATGACTAAATGTGTGTATATCTGGAATCTTCAAAGGACAGTACACAAACAACATTAGAGTCTGGTGCATAATCTTAACAACTTAATCATACATTCAACCAAAGGGCATATATATAATCATATTGTTGTAAGGAAATTCTTATAAACAAGTGTTATCCATACTTCCATGGTCCCTATCATACACATTAATTCACCTGTTAAGAACACGGGTTACTGGATCTATTTCAGAAGTTTCCAGCTTACCATTTTCAGTTTAATTTTTTTTATATAATAAGAAACAAAAAGATTAGTGCACAGGTTTACACAAACAAGAAGTTCAATAAAATGTATAGATATATTATTGTTATTTATAAATAATAAATTTAAAATATTACTTATTGTGACTATCACAAGGCACTTCAGCCAACTGAGTAATAAAACAATGTACATTGCATTTACTTTTGAACATTCAAAGCTTCTGTTCTACTGGAGTTGCTATACAAACATCAGAAGTCAATAACTTAAAAGAAAGCACAACCATGATTGTCGTCATGATTATTACGTGACAACTCAATAATGTTTCATATCAATATTATAACCATTTCAATTGCCATTGCATCAAAAACTTCAATTCTTTAATTTTATTGTGTTAGAAAACACATTACTAAAATTATCACTTGGTTTATTACAATTAAATATAGAAATGTGAAATTTTTGCTTAGGCTTTTAAATCCTTAAATTGCAATAAACTGTATCTAAATATAAATATTTCCATGACATTTGATTAGATGGCACTTGGGTAACATTGTATAGCAGTGCTTGATTACAATGCTGCTTAACAGTCATGATTCTCTTGTATGAAAATACTTTGGAAAAAAAAAAAGGATTTGGTATTAATATAGTTGTTATTAATTACTAAGTCAAAGACTATTTGGAAAATATTTATATTGGTACAGAAACTGAAGAATATTTCATTCAAGTTGCTTGAGATAGAAGCAACTTGGATCTGTATAATAATTTGGCAAATGCACTGAAAGGTATTACTTTGGCCTTGGAATAATAAAGAAAAATTCTAACAGGCACAAATGTTCAAATTTAAAGAAGTTTCTAAGAATTAATCTACTGCAGAGTTAAGAACCACATGAAATTCAATAAGTAAATACATAAATCTAACATAAATGACCAATATTTACTTGAAGTTCCAACATTAAGTATGAGAGACAATATTATTTGTTAAATGAAGTGAGAGTAAAAAAACTTAACTTAGAAAGGAAAAAACTAAAGGCTCGTTATTCTAGAAACAACTGTTAATGATATTCTTACAAATTCTTTATTTAAACATGCACAGTCATTTAGCATAGTGGAAAGAAATAGAGTTAACTGCTTTTAGTAATCCTAAAAATAAAATATAAACAGTTAAAATGAAAGATAACACACTTATATACGTTTTTTTTTATTAAAAGAGTAGGAGCTATTATATGGCCAAATATTTGTTAGGGAATCTGAAGAAAAATTAAAGTTTATGCAGTTTAGCAGCACTGATTTATAATTAAAATGTTTTTTGAATAAAAATTCATACATATGCAATATAAATATGTGTGTGTACACATATACGTGTATATATTTTCACACATATACACATCTACGTCAACATGAAAACACCAACCCTATAACACATTGTATAGTGTTAAGTATTAAAAAAAAAATCAAATGAAAAACAGATATACTAACACAGATGTTCTGTAAATATATGGCATATACATACAAGTAAAATAATCTTTAGTTATCATTATCTATACCACATAAACACAATACTCCTTTTTTCTGAGATTCAAGTATTTCAACTTAAGATGCCAAACCACAGCAGGTTAATCAGTGAGAATAAAAAGAGAATTGCATTCAATAAGTTGAATGAATATCATAGAAATTATTTCAGAAAATGTCAGTGTTACCACATTATCCATATGTATATTTAATTATAAAAAAAGACATACTAAATATTGTTAAACTTTTAATATATGTATATATATATATATAAAGGATATATATACAAGTATCTTCACAGAAATCATTTACTTTTATTAAAAAAAAACATTTTGGGATGTATGTTTTGTACTTGACACAATATTCTATCTTTTCCAAAAGATAACACCATTGAGGGAAACTATTAAAATTATGGAATGATAGCAAACATCTGCAGCAAATACAATCTGAATAAAATATATGTTTATATAGTGACTATAAAATGTAGTTTGATAATATTATTGATGTTTATCAGGTTTCTTTGGCTATATTTACTGTACATCTTCAAAGTCTTAAATATAAAGCTTGAAACTTGAGACTTAAAAATACAAATGTGTAAATGAAGTTTCTACTATCAGTGAATTTTTAAAAAAATATTGTATACTATTTTTTTTATGCCATTGTCAATAGGTTTGCCCAGCTCAATAATACCTTAAACTAGTGAACCTGCATGGCTGGGGCAAAATATAGAATACATTTACCATTATAGTGTTTCTCTATCTAAGAAGGAAGTTAAGGAAATCTCAAGCTTACATAAAAGTAAACAACTTACAGACTGTGTATGTAGCTTAGAATCAATTATCATAAGTTAACATTTTCTTACACTGAAAATGTGTTTCCAATAGATACTTAACTCCTCTCACCCAAAGCTATCTCAATCCTGGACTGCCCTCTCAGCATTATTAAAAGTTTCCATCAGCATTGCACCAGTCTGTTAGACCCAACCAGTTTCAAGCCATTACAGAACATATCCTGATCATATAACTACCCTCCACCAATTATACTGTGCTATTTGTACTAGTGCAGCTAGCGCCCTCTACTATTCTAGAACAATCCTCATAATATATAAAAAAAGTAATATGTTGATACAGACATGTGTAGAATTGTCCCAGGAAGAAGATAATACTTGTCCAAGGAAGACACAGCTAGGTTGTGCAGGTAATGTCCAATGAATGTACTGGGTATTGGGAGTAGTTCACATACTAGTCTGAATGACTTCTTCCAAGGGCCAGTGAAGGTTAGCAGCTAGACATAGTTAGATGACAAACAGGATGTAAAGAAGCACTGTGCAGTTGGCAAACTTCCATGAACAAGTCAGAATACAACAGTTGTATGAGTTGACAAACCCAACCATTGAGTGCAGTAGAGGGTAGACCATGTGACACAGAAGGAATACATGGAACAAATAGATAGAGATGATAACATGAAAGGAAGCAGTATGAGCCATGTAACATCTCAGGGAACAAACTGGACAAGCAATTTTATCCAAAACTGAACATGTGTACATGTGGAAAGTAGGAGAGAAGGCCAAACCATCTACCCAGGAAGCAAATGTCTAGGGAAAGAAGGCCTGATGTGTTCCTTGTACCATCTTTCTCACAAGTCCTCTTTCTTGCTTGTAGTCATCATCATTCCAGTAATCATACTGTGGATGTTTCATGCATCCCTTCCCATTCCTCTTATATTATCCTTTATCCTTATCATGCCTTCTTTCCCTAGACATTTACTTGGATCATTTCAATACCTCCTCCTGTGCTTGAGGCTGACCTTACTTGGTGGATTAACAGTGGGGATTCCTATTCCTCTGCCTTGTATGGAATTTAATCTGCTTCCCATTGCTTCTTTGGTGGGTTGTGAGGACTTTTTTGAAAACCAAGAAATTTCCAGTTGATGATCCTTTGAAGAGGTTACTCTCCATTTTCAATATCTCTGAACTTTTGGCAGTTCATCATATTTTGAACTACCTACCTTGCAATAAACCTCCTGTACAGAGTCATTTTTCATCTTATTGCTTCATATTGGCAGCTTGGATGTATTTCCTTCTGCTTTTACTGGAGCATCATTTCTTGCACTTATCTCTGTCCCAGTATCTCTTCCAACAACTATGATTGGACATAGTTCATTCCATTGTCACTAAACCCCATCTTCACACATAGCTTTTGTCTGGTATCTTGTCTCAGCTCAGGGACTCCCCCTTGTGTAGCATCTTTCCCATTCTATTCAACCTTCCTCCTTGTCTGTGTACCAGAGGTAGTGATCTACCTTCAGATCTTAGTCTATTCACCATGGCTTCTGTCCTTTATATTCTTCAGTACCTCATCTTTCCCAGTTCTTCACCAGGTTGTTTGTTCAAGTTTTGTTCATGTCAACTGTTTCTAATTATACGGCTACCCTGTTGATCACCTCCTGGTTCTGCCATTTTGAAAATTTTTATCTTCCCCCTGTTATTTTCTTCTTTTTCTTTTCATCTTGCCCATTTTCCATGTTTCTTTGTTTTGCAATGTTGAATTTTAATTTTGTCCTTCATGCCCTGTCCAATTCTGCATTTGAATCTATTGCTATGTGTTCCTTGTACCATCTTTCTCAGAATTACTGGTTAAAAAGTATCCATTGAAGGGAATGTATATATGCTCAACCCAAACAAATGAGAGTTTCCAAGGAAGTCCACATCCCCAAAAGAGAGAAAACCCTTACAGAGTAAGAAAACGAGAGGGTAGGGATATTGGGACTGCCCACTCCACATCCCCAAGCCAAAGTTGAAATGGTTGGGCTCTGATGAAGACTGGAATTGAAGAAAACTACCCAATGGAATAAAATATTGAGTGGGGTTAAGAAGGAACTTCTCCAAATGGATAAGAAAACCTTACCTGATTAGTTTTTCAAAGAAATAATCAGATGTTATTATATATGTAAAAATGGCTGGTATGGGAAGAGAAAGCACTATGTAGAGAAGTGAACATAGTGCTTTCTCTACCCATACCAGCCGTTTTTACATATATAATTTTCTTTACAAGTGAGTTTTCCTGTCATCACGGAAGCAGATGTTATTGTCCAACTAGGCAAGGGAAGAAGCAAACAAGACTCAGTTGTCCATGAAAAGGAGAGTACAGAGACCAAATAAGTGAAAATGATGGACAAAAAAGTGTACCACTCAACAAACTACAAAGAGCCAAAGAAGGATCAAATGACAGAACTGGGAACTGAAAGACAAAATCATCATGGATGAATCAAAGAAAATTATATGACTTTGGAGCAGTTGAAATATGAAGACAGGCATCCATCATGACAATTTCTTTTATCCAGAGTCCTGCAGAAAAACAAACCCTGAAGTGAGAGGTGTAGCAAAGTAGCTCCAGATAAGAATTCAATCCAGGACAGGTCTCTAAGCTCTCATCTTTCAAGGGGCAACAATTACCCAGGAGTAAATCCTCAGTTGAGTGGAACCTACAAACTGAACAGATACTTTATGTAGTAAGTCTTGAACAGACTAGGCAGGATGACTGGAAGAGGACTGGGGAGTGGATAGAGAGGGGGAGTAGAATTGAAAGCAAAAACTTCAGATAAAATCTGTGGAACCCATGGAACTGTCATGAGTGTTTTAATATACTAACCACATCAGGCTATCTGATGTGTCCACTGACGGAAACCAAACTTCTAATTTTATCAAAATAGTTATATGGTTCTAGAACTAGCTACACCAGTGTAGATGGTGCAATATAATTGGTGGAAAGTAATCACATAATCAGCACATGTTCTGAAATAGCACAAACTGATGGAGTATAAAAGACTGGTATGCTGTCAGTCAAACATTTTAGAAATGCTTAGGAAACAGTCAAAAATCAAGACAGCTTTGGGTGGGAAGAGGTTAGTTTTGGAACAACATTAAATATCTGTGATAGGCAACTGGTAAGTTATAATTTTGGCATTTCTTTGCATTGATTTTACACACTGAATTAGTTTGAAATGAATACATAAAAACCATGAAAAGTACAATCTTGTTCATATGTTCCAATAATTTTGTAAAAAAAAAGGATTTTATACAAGTAAAACCAACCCAAATAAAATCCTTTTACACACATATATGCACAGCACATTTTAAGAGTGAGAACTGAGATATACTGTATTCTATATACATATTACTTTGTGTGCAAATAAATATGTAACTATTTCATATTTTCATAAAATAATTTGGTTTACATAAATTTACCGTATATTTTATCAAAATAAAACTGCTGCAATAAATTCAACTAATTGCATAAAAATTTAAATGTAAAGTTTCCAAACAGTGATAGGTTGTCTACAAAGGCTCGATATTCCTTGTTCTTGACCTCCAATCACATACATACAAAGTTCCCATTCATGTTGATCTTTTTTTATCTTGGATGGACTTCTAAGAGGGTTTGGTCTGAAAATTTTCCAATTTTTACTTTGTCTCACTACACTATCAGACAAAGTTTCTCTTTGAATAACAGATGGTATTACAGTTGCTGTTTGCTTAATATTCATACAACTGTTTTTCTGGGAACTTTCTAAAATGTTTTCTACCTGTTTTGTGTTATTATTTTTTAGAGAATTATGACTGTGGAGTTTGGTTAAACTGTCTACTTCAGTTGGATTAAGATCTTTCATTTCAATTTCCTTCTTATAATTTAACAGTTGATCAAGACTCACTGGATTTAAAATACTTGCAAAATCTTGATGAAAGTCTTTAATGCAATTCCACTCATATTCAGTAACTGACTGATATCCTGAGCTTCTAGAGGCTGAAAAAGGGATTCCAAAGTTGTCATCACCTGGACTATAAATTTTGGAATGTTCATCCAACAAAGGAGATGTAGCAGATGTTTGTTCAGAAATTTTTATTTTTTCAGAGGCAAGAAAATTTGTATCTTCTAAGTTTATTAGCATTGCACCAGTAGAAAGTTTTCTTTGGTTGCTCCACCCTTCAGGTTTCATATCTTTGGCACAGTTATCAGTATTTCTGTCACTCATATTCAGTAGAGATGTAGATGTGTTTTTATTAGGAACAGATATCGGGGAATGTGAATCAATACTGAAAGCATCTATCAACTCATTTGAGCAACCTTCCTTTGGTGAAAATATTGTGGTTTCACTGTTTGAAAATTGAAGCAAGTCCTCACTGGTGACTTTCTCGTTACTGGTCCAACAGAGTCGATAGAGAGATTGAGACATCTTAAGCTGCCGTTCAACATGGCCTAGATCGGGGATTCCAACAGAATCCTCTCTTTCTAGTACTTCTAAATTAAGAGGCATTAGTACATCATCTCGAGACAAAGACTTGCACTGAAAAGATGTTTTACTCTCTGGCTCCAAGCTTTCATCAGAACTAATTGACCTTTGGGTAAAAATGCTGGAGGTAAAACAAGGACTTTCTTGAAGTGAAGAGGTTTTCTCCAGGAGGCAGACCAACTGTTCTTCTTCAAGAGTTTCATCAGAACCATACAGGACATTGTAACAACTGTTATGTGAATTGCTTAGCAAATTACCACTGTTATTTGCATCTCTTAAGGATCTGGAAAAAAAAAATCAAATATATTTATGATATCGAAAACAGTGTTTCACAATGAAATGCTAAACACAAGCATAGTTTTTATTGGTTACTCATATACAACTGATCATGTAGCATCACGTGGTCCTAAAAAAACATACATTGCGAGTTTTAAAATTATTAAGTATGTATTATATTAAATATACATTTAAAACGTATAAAAACCCTGTATCCAATATTAAACCATAAGTACTAACAGTAATAGAAATTAAATGAACTTTAAATTTTGATAATACATTATTTAAGAATATAATACATCTATTTTAAATCAGCTGGGTTTATTACAGCAACTGTTTTCAACAAATTGTGTTTTGAGTAGTAAGTGTCCACTTCGTGTGAATGACCCATAATTAAAACCTTACTGACTTTATACAGCTTGTTCTTTCCTGTAGCATATTACCTTTGTCTATTTCACTTTTCAGAATAATATTCTTAAACCGAAGTTTTAGTAATGCTGTTTATTTAAGAATATGTAAATTAAGATAATGATTGATGTGTTGGGATTAATCTTAATTAGAAAAATCTGATGTGACAGTCTATTTAAGCAATAAGAGGATGTAAACTAAAACCACTGTTCATTCACATCTAGAGATTGTACTTTAATTAAGTCAGTTCATACCAAGCACAGATTATGTCATAAGGTTTGGTTTGTTTTGAATTTTGCACAAAGCTACATGAGGGCAATCTGTGCTAGCCATCCCTAATTTGCAGTGAAGGCTAGAGGAAAGGCAGCTAAGTCATCACCACTCACCACCAATGTTTGGACTACTCTTTTACCAACAAATAGTGGGATCGACCATCACATTATAACTTCCCCATGGCTGAAAGGGTGAACATGTTTGGTGTGATGGGGTTTCAAACCTACA
This sequence comes from Tachypleus tridentatus, assembly GCF_004210375.1. Taxonomy (NCBI): domain Eukaryota; kingdom Metazoa; phylum Arthropoda; class Merostomata; order Xiphosura; family Limulidae; genus Tachypleus; species Tachypleus tridentatus. Next base: position 84,926,551 of record NC_134836.1, on the reverse strand, counting down.
ACCCTCAACTAACGAGTCAAGTGCCTTAACCACCTGGCCATGCCAGGCCTTATTTAGACAAATGATATTCTTATGACATATGTTCTTTATAAACTAAAATTTTAATTTTTTTCCTTCCAAAATGCTAAAAATACCAGTTGCAATTATCCCTGTTACACAAACTGCAATATGCAAATATGAATAATATTCATTGAATATTTACTGTCTTCTTACATTGTTGCAAACAAGTAAAATACACAAGTTTTATGTACTACTATCTAACATCACTGTAATTTTATAATTAGCACCTTTTTCCTGCAAATTTATTTATGTAACACTAATTGACAATCCTTCCTCATAGGTAACTGAATAATTTATTATATCACCCAGCTATATGTACATCACTACAGACAACAGTAAAAAAAATAAGTTGCACAATACACTAGTATTTTGTATTGCCATTAAATAGAGCAGTAATCTTGTTTCTATGTCACTACAAGTTAATTAACTCTTTCATGATGATTCATAGGTTAAAGACCACGTCATAGTGCTTTTTGACTCGCATTTAAATGTCATTGAACTACTATTTTGTGAATTTAAGTCAGTAGCTTTGGAAACAAATTGTAGATAATTCAAACTTTAATAACATATAGGTTAATTTCTTAATTTAAAAGTCAATATCAAAAGAACACATCAAAATACAGATTTTAAAGAGTCATAATAGTAATAATCTATATACATATGTAATGTATAATAATTGAAATGACTATATACTACAAGACACAAACAATGTTTCACATGGTTTTCAAAAAAGAGGATGTCTTACCCAAATATTTTTTTAAAATAGTCTACTTTTTAATATATTTTTTATTACTTTTTTTGAAGATATCTTGAAAGTTTGTTTGAAATTGTAGGTTTATTTGTTTGAAAGTGAGGACTTAATTATGTCAGGAAAATTACTTCAAAAGAGTGTTTGTTTCCAAGTGAAAATCTAATTAGGCAGGTAATGTGGTAATTATAGCTTGTATATTTCAACATGAGAAATTGCACATTTTTGCAAAAAAATTGGCACTTCATTAGAAAAAAAATGGTTCTATTTCAATAAAACAATGGTCAAACACATTTTCAGTCAAATACAAGAGAGTAAAAATTTTCAAAAAATGATTGGGAAATAGAAAACACATACTTATAAGAAAAAAAACAATTTTGTATGAACACAAAACAAAAACAATTGATGATTCAACTCACATAAAGAAAAACTTAGAGCAATTTCCCACAACTGAAATACTATTAAAAAATTTCTTTAATGTTGATAAAAAATTAAAGAAATTTCAGTGGTTGGCATCACTTCATTACTCATTCAAGTTTTATAGATACAACTGTTCACAAAGTAAAATACTGCATTAAAAACCTGATTTTTTCTGTAAAAAAAAGTAATCTTTACTAAAAGGTTACCCAATTTTGTGAAGATACACATGCTTCAACAAAATACCAAATTTTTGAAAAACTATTTATGAATAGGAATGCAACATCAAAAGTTAGTTTGTTTTAAAACAAGAGTCATTGATCACAAAGGTAAGATACTGTCCTGGATCCATATATTACAAAATATTAATCCATTAAAACACAGCCAAGACAGGAAACACTAAAGGTCAGTTTTATATTACTGGATATGTAGCATGACTGCATGTGTACTGCATCAATGCAAGTTATGTAACATTACCTAGGCATAACTGGAAATTCAATATAATAAAAAATAATAAATATATAGCATTATGAGACTTAAGCTACTCAGAATAACATTTGTAATTTTATTTTTTAATACATAGTCATCCTAGCATGAAAAAAATCATAATTTATATTTATTTCCTAATTTTTTTTATAATGGTTATAAGGTTAGTCAAGTGACAGACATCACATAGTTAGAATATAGAAAATAGTCTTACTGAAAACAAATATTTGAAATGTATTTTGAAGGTTATAGAGATTATGCAAATAATACTTGAGATTTTGGGAACAAAGAATAGTTTTCTTAATCATAACATGAAATCACATTGCACTGAGACTAGTTCTGAAACAGCCTATTTTTCACAAACAAGTCATTAGTAAAAATACTGCATTAAAAACCTGATTTTTTCTGTACAAAAAAAGTGTAATCTTTGCTAAAAGGCTACCCAATTTTGTGAAGATACACATGCTGTATCTAAAGTTATAGTGCAAATACTTAACACGTGCAAATGTGTAGATGAGCTTGTGTCTTTTATACTGAGTTCGTCACAAAAAGGTTAATGCATACTCATGAACCATTATTCCAATATATTCTGTATTACTCTCACAATTCAGTCAAATTGTCTGACTGCCATTTAACCTAACTATCAGAAATGCTGTCCAGGTGGTGGTTATTTGTATCAGTAATTACTAATCATAGTATTCTTACCTGATCCTAAACAACTGTAAGAAGTGAATGTTTTATAAAAATGTATTTTTTTGTGGGAAATACTGCATGTGTTCCAGTTGCACCCTCTAGTCATATGTAACTCACTGCATCAAAATGATTCAATTTACAGAGTCCAAAATGTTCAAAAGTTTTACTGATACAAACTGTAATGTTTTTATATATCTATATTAAAAGTGCTATCCTTCATGGGAAAATGGTTTGAGAACTTCAGTTTTGTAGTAATATATTTGAAAATGGCATCAATAAAGATATAAACTCTCACATACTGTCCAAGTGAAAGCCATGTTCTTTTTGTATGGGAGAGTACTTTTATTTCAAATTATTTTCTATTATAAAGAAATAGTTGGTGCACAAACCATAATTATGTTTGAAATTGTATGAATCTTAAATACCCAAAGTATGAATTTATTTATGGATTTCCTTGTGGTGTCATTCAACAGATGGTGCAAACATTTCACAAGCCTCAATTACCACTCCTGGCATTGAGATCTTGTATTTCAGTACATTTTTTTGGGCCTTCCTATCTGGAATGGTTTTCTTTGGATCCTTTTCTTAAAAGTAAAACACACCCTAAGAATACAGAAAAGTTCTTAAACAATCAACATTTCATTTCTGTATCAATATTATATGTGTTCAAGCTTAAAAACTTTTATGTGGTTTTTGTTACATATGTAGGTAATGACATACATTCTATGTCTACTTATAAGTCTATATACAGGAATAATAATTACCATAGTGGGGCTTTGTACAGATTAAGCCATGGTTACAAATGTTTTATCCATTACTTCTTAATACATGCTCCACTTCATTAAACTTGCTGCATGCATAGGATCACTACCTTCGAATAACAAATCCCCATCAAAGGGGAATGACACGATTTTATTTGTACCTGTAAGCAAAGCTCCACCAACTTTGTATAGATTTCCAACACCAATGGCTGAGATAATACCCATACCAGTTGTTCTGAGATACATGTCTGTGATACTGTTTTCCTGTATTTCACCAAGGAAATTACTGTTGATGTTACTAAATAATTTGAACTCATCTCTAAAGACCAGCCTCCGCTAGCTTTGCTAATTCCATTGTTCAAAATCCAATATGTATTTCAGTCTTTTGGTTTGGCTATACCTACTGACCAGTGGTTTATGAGAAGCTATGTATCCATTAAGGCCTCTTCACACTATCATATATTTTACTATTCTGGAAGTAACACAACTTTATATACAGTTAGACTATTGGTAAAATCTCCAGTGGATTATCATGCTCATGTAAAAAGCACAGCTTGAGTTACTTAACATTATTTCTATAATTAACAGCAATATTTTAATACGGCCTCTTCAGTCTATGTACAGCTGCCACTAATGACAGACAAAATTTTGCCACGATGTATAGTATGGGCTAATCCTCAACAACCAAATCTTTGATTTCTAAACTTTTCCATATTTCTTTCCTCAGCGCCATAAGCCCATATGCCACATAACTATTGGGAATAGATGACCATTTTGTACTTTTATATGTTACGCTGGTTTGGCATTACCCGATTGGTTAGATGACATCTAATAGTGTAAACTATCAACAAGTGACTATATTTTCATGTATTGCATTTTCATATAATTGGGGTGGGGTGCAAGCCCATAACACAGGCTAAAATATTTTAGTATACGTTTAGAAAAATAATAAGACAAGGATGAAATTTTAAATATTGTGCAGCAAAATCTGGAGCCACAGTTAAAGTTATCAAAAGCTGGGAGAGAATTAATAACATAAAGAACACAAGATACATCAAAACAGTTAATACAATAAATGTATGTGTGATTTCTCTCTTATAGAATTAACCATAACAAAGAACAATCTAAAATATAAAATAAATTTCAAAAAAGGTCAAAAGAAAATAATATTAAAGTTCTAATACACATAATTAAGAAATACTAAAAAATTATAACTGTTTGTGAATCTGTGCCAAAATGCTTTCATTTGAGCCAGTTAATACACTTCAATTAGTAAGTTACTTTAATATAACTATTATATTGTTTCATTTCACTGTGATTACACAATATTAAATGTCTAACTAGTCACACAATAATTTATTAGGCCCTGTTAAATAACATTTTACTCAAGTGGAACATATAATTATTATAATTTAACTTTATTTGCATCTTATTTTACTTGACACCAAAACCAAATAACAATCAGCATACTATTTTTAATGTATGTCAGATTGTGTTAGTTATAATAGTTTCCTTTTACAACCTTCTAGAGGAGTCTATATAAAAAATAAAAAATAAATACAAAATTGACATAAAATACAACACAAAATATCAATTAGGATTTTAATGGTTCAAAATGTGACAATATTAGGAACTGTTTGGTTTTAATTAACCGAGAAAGTAAATAACTATAGATGTTTTTAAAACTCATAAAAGTATATTATTTAAAAACATGATAAAAATATACAAGTATAATACACACTAAACCAGACATGTGACATGATCCAAAACCATGACAGTCAACATGAAAATGTTGTAAATGTAAACTAAAACACTGAAGCAATGAAACATGCAGGAAATATTCTAGATGTGGTTGCAAGTGCAAAAAATAAGCTAAACTATGAGTATGGGAAGAAATTATTCAAATACATCCCAAACGACTTGTCATATCAGCAGAATCAAAGATTCATCAATTAACTACTACCTTGACAGTGAAACAAAATGACAAAATTGTATCATTATCTTCAAAATAGGCGAATTGGAATCATATGCAAATAATTACTAGTTTCAATATTTTGTGAAACTAATGGCACAGTAAAGCCAGTGCTGAAGTTGAAGCAGGTGCACAATGATTTCCCTAGCAAGTCTTACATTAAAAATACCATTTTTGCTATGAAGAGAAAGTATATGAAGCATGACACCACCACAGTATGACTAGAGATTTCATGAAGTCATTTTTTTTTTTGCTCACTGATATCTATTAGAATTACCCTAAACCATTGGCTTCCAAAATGACCCCCCTTAGGTTTGGTAAAAAATGATGCTGGGCTTACTTGTGTGGCAGGTGTTTAAAACAATATGTTTTTTGGAATGGCTCTAGAGAAGTGAGTTAACAATCTTAACAGTAGGAAGTCAACTGCTGCTTTAAAAAATTAATTGAAATTTCCTCATTAATTATAGGATTTTAAAAGCATGTTCCACGGAAAGCTTAGCCTATTTTCTATCAGAATGTTGATTTTATTTAGATATTTTCATTGATGAATGAGATAATCCAAAACCATTGCAAGTAATCCCAAACTGGCATATGTGCCAACATAAGGTTAAGTGACAACACTCACACCAAATATGCACTCAACTAAATCTCTCAGCTGACTGTTGCAACACAAACCCAAGTATTTATTATGCATGTTATTTCAATCCATTCTGGAATCCACTGTTACAAAAGTCACCTGAAAGAAATCTGTTTTTACCTGACTTTTTACTTTTTTACCTTACAAAAGTCATAAGTCTCACATACAACTGCAAAAGATGAGTTGGAATAAACTCTGACAAGTTTTGAAAGCTAACTGATTGTGAATACCTTAATCTTATTAGATAGACCAAGTGTCCATTTAATGATCAATCTTTCAGAATTCCATGTTTAAGAAACTGAAGCTCTATGTAAACCTGTTTGGAAGTTCTCAATAAACTCTATGCTGAATTATCCAACATAATTTTGGCCTTGGAAAATAGCTTTGCTGTAAAAAAGAAATCAATACACTTGACTCATTCTTGCTTTGGTGAATAATAATATTCTTCTGTATCTTGGATTTGGTTGGTTGGTTGGTGGATTTAGTGTTCTATAGCACAAAGCAGCTAGACTATCTGCACCAAACATCCATTAAAAAGTTAAAATAAAAATAAAAGGAAATTAAGGTAAAACAAAAAGTTTAAAAAAAGCATGAATAGCATAAAACAAGGTTTACATCTAGTCTACAATGTTAAGGGAAAAACTACAGTACCTGTCATTTTGCATGGGGCCTTTTGGCAAATGGGGACAGTGTTGTTGCCATCTTAGTTTTCAATAGTTACATTATGTTAATCATGCTTTTCAGGGACAAAATTACTATATGCACAAACAGTAGCCACTTGTCAAACTAATGATGGGTACACTGTTAGTCTTTGATCCATATTTTTGCTGTTTTGCAAAATAATGATGACAAAAACAATTACTTTTTTATATAAAGCATTGTTCAAAACTGTTTTTCCTATTTTAAAATTTAATAACTAAATAACTATGGAAATACAACCATGTAGTTTTCAACATCTTGTATCCCAACTAAAAATTTTTTATTAACATGTCATTAGATTTCTATATATGTACCATTAGTGGCTCTTACCAATATTTGATTTCAATCCATATTTGTTTGCTACAGGTATGCAATACATGGTATCCTTAACATGACCCCACAGAAAGAAGTGTAGTGTAGTGATGTCTGATAAACGTGAAGGCCACAGGATTGACCCATTCCAACCAATTCACTATGTCAGAAATGTCTGATCATAAAACTCCAGTGAGTTGAAACATTGTTTTGTGGTTGTATTTCCTTCAGTTGTGTGATAACAGATTGTTCAAGCATGTAAAATATACTCTCTCAGTAACAGCACTCTCAACCACATAAGAGACTGCACCATGCACAATCATTGATGTCGAGAAACCCACTTGTTGAGAAATGTATATGCAAAAACGGCTCGTTTGGGTTTGCTCTTCTATGTAAAATATTTTCTCAACCCAAACGAGCCGTTTTTGCATATAAATTGCACCATGCACAGTTTCAAGGGTGCCACTGGGGTTTTCTAAGCCCCAAACACAGGTATTATGGGGATTCACTTTACATGAGATATGAAATGTAGCCTCATCACTAAACAGTACACAAGCTCAAATTGTGTTTTATTCATCTATGTGCACTTTGATCTGTACCAAATGAAGTTTACAGAAATACAGATGAAGTTGTTTGTGAATGATATAGAAAACAGATGCTTTTGGCATGTTAATGTTTCCTGAAGCACACAAAAGCAGTTTTCATGGGATATGCTGAAATGATTCACGTACTTATTCAATATATTCAACTACGACAAAAGGCATTCCAGCTCCCAGTTGCTGTAACACAATGCCTGTCTCCAAGAACTCTTTCATTCACTTTGAGATAATTGGTTTCAATGGTGGTTCTTTTCAGTTCTGGCATCTGTAAATACACTGCACCACACTCATTAATTTGGTCTCTGTAATCCAGATAATACACTGAGCCTTTTCTTGTATGGATGCCATTTTATGTGGCAACACTATCCACTGAAGTGGAAAACAAAACTTCAATAAAAACTGCTTGAATTTGGATACTAAATGCTGAAAAGTGCATGACTGTATTTTCCTTAGTTATTTGGTTATCAAATTTTATAACTGAAAAGATGAATTTGGATTATCATGTATTTTCAAATGATGTTGAAAAAAATACACCTAGATATTATTGTGAATAGAGGATTTAAGGATGCAACTGCTCAACTTCATCAACTCTATTTGAAAAACCACTTATCTTTTTCTTTTCAAAATTGGTACGAGAAATATCCAACAAAAGTATCAAATCTTACACAATTTGTCACCAGTGTGTATTGGATGGTGGTAGTAATAACACTTTGTAACACAAATTTTAATCAGTGATGTCGAGAAAACTCACTTGTAGAGAAATATATATGCAAAAACGGCTCGTTTGGGTTGAGAAAATATTTTACATAGAAGAGCGAACAACGTTTCGACCTTCTTCGGTCATCGTCAGGTCGAAACATTGTTTGCTCTTCTACCTAAAATATTTTCTCAACCTAAACGAGCCGTTTTTGCATACATATAACACAAATTTAGTTCCTGGATAGTATGCATTATTTCTTAATTGCTTATGTTGTAAAAGTAGTACAGAAAATGGCCATTATTTCTTTCAAACTTTGCTTTTCTGACCTGGATAATGAAATTTAGAAATTAACCTATTTTCTATGTAAAAACAAGCAAATGTGCACATTTTCAATTACATAAGGTCTGATTAAAACAACATATGAATCAAGATTTACATGTAATTATACTAAAGTTATACAAAAATGTTTAGAAATGAGTAGTTTTTCGAGATTTGTGACTGTAATGTAAATCACAGCCCCCCAAATATAGTCTCCCATCATGTTTTCGTTATATGCTCTTTGGTAGTGGTGTTCAAAGTCCAGTATATTTTGGTGGAAGTGCTCGCCTTGCTCCTCTGAGTATGCTCCCATGTTCTCTTTGAATTTATCAAGATGATCATCAAGGATATGGACTTTCAGGGACATCATTCAACCTATTTTGCCTTAGTTCTTCACCAGAGCCTCAACCAGTTCCACATAATTTTCAGCCCTGTGACTGCCCAAGAAGCCCAAACCACTACAACAAAGCTGCCCCAAGCTTTTTTTTTCCTTCCTACTGAGCTTCTTTGGGAATTCTGTGCACTCTAGGAACTTCTTTATTTGTGGTCCAACAAAGTCACCAGCTTTGAACTTAGCCTCAGACAGCTTAGGGAAGAAGTTTCGAAGGTACTTGATGGCTGCAGACTCCTTATCAAGAGCTGTGATAAACTGTTTTGTAAGACCAAGTTCTATGTGCAATGATGGGAAGAACACCTTCTGGAGGTCCACTAGTGGCTCACACTTGACATTGTGCTTCCCCACAAAGAACTCGTTCTGTTGTGACCAGTGCTTCCTTTCTAGTGTGCTGAGGTGTCCCTGCTGTCCCAAAGGCAAAGATAACAGGGAAACGTGGTAAAGCCTCCTTGGAGACCCATCAGGAATGCCACCATTTTGAAGTCTCCGATAACCTCTAAGCCATACTCATCATACTTCAAGGCTTCTAACAAGGTCTTGACACTGTTGTATTCCTCTTTGAGGTGCACCAAATGAGCCAGAGAAAGAGACGGATACTTATTCTCGTTATGGAGCAGCATAGCTTTGAGACTTCTGCATGAGCTATCAATGAAGGTGCTACTTGTTCAAGTTACAGGCAATTCCAATTGTCTCGCACAGACCAGATACATTGTGACAGAAGCAGAGCCCATCTTCATGAGTGAAGAAGCTTGAAAAATGTCAGTGATGCTTCCTCTGACTTCAGACTTGCACACTTTCATCTAACGAATACCACTCCTTGAGCCCAGATGTCAAAAGCTTGGCATATGACTGTTAGACAAAGATCTCTTATCAAGTCATTGAGGACTCTTTGGTTGAGGTAGTATGGGTTTCTCTCATCAGCTGCACCTCTGAAATTGTAATCTGGATCTTCAACATCTACCTCCTCTTCTAATTTGCTGTTCTCTTCTGAGGATGGCTGCTTTCTCTCTGGCAGAGTGGGTACAGAGAGCTCAGGGCAGTGTAGTACTGGGGCGATGGATGATGGAAGGTCCAGATACATGATAGCAGATGCATTCTTGCCAGCCTGACATTTGGAAGGGTCCACCATGCAGAAGTAGCAATTGCTTGAGTGGTCAGTGGGTTCACGCCAAATTCTTGGAATAATGAACTTCATGCTCTCTTTTCCCCTCTGTACCCATCCTGCAAAGGAGCAAAATAAAATTATTATGAAGAATAAATTTATTTCATCCATAATTAATGTGTAAGAGGTTCATGCAAAATATTTTGTGTGATATTTTTTCTATACTATTGGAAATTAAAAAAAAAAAGATTTAAATGTTAAAAGGTCTAAAATTTGTATAATATAAAATCTTACTATTCAAGCAAGCAAAAATTGTCCATCTTATCTTCTAGAGTTTTTTTGCAGTACTCGCAGGTAAAATGAGGTGCCCAGGGTTTGTCTTAATCCCCCGACAGGCATGCTGAAATATGCCTTGTAGGCTTCACACATTTTAGTAGATGCTATCACAGAGTACTTTTTCACTCTTGTCTTCATAAAGTGGCCACATACATTGCATGATGCATCTGGAGACAGATCTGTGTGTTCACTTAGGCAACTAGAACTAAACTGAAGTGGTGAGTGGTAAGCCACTATTGAAAGTTTTAGAAAATTCTTGTAAGTTCTACAATATTCTAGAAAGTTCTTAAAAAATCTTTAAGTTCGAGAAAATTCTCTATCAGCTACTCAGCACTGAATCTACCTGGAATGTTCTGGAAAATGGGTAAAATTGAAAATTTCATTACCCAGGTCACAAAAGCAAAGTTTGAAGAAAAAAAAAGGTCTTTATCATTTACTTTAGGCATAAGCAATTGGGAAATAACACTTTCTGCCCAGAAACAAGAAAAAGTAAAAATTTTGTTACATAGTATAATTAGTAATATAAAACATGGTTTAGTTAAATTTCAATTTATTTTATAGGAGATCATGCAAGAACTTTCAGCACTTTTTGGAATCACTATAGGCCAGCTTTCATACATAACACAAAAGATAATTCTGCTGTCACACATGATATGAGCAACAAAAATACCAACAGTCTGAAGAGTCCAAATGAAAGTAACTGACATGTAAAATAAAATAAAAGTGAAGGAAATGTATTGCTTTTAGGCTTTCCATAGTTTTCTGAAAAATGTCTATCATCACTGATACAGGAGGAAGGCAGTAAAGAGGCTAACCGCTAATCAAATGAAGAGATAAACCCAACTGATGAAGGTAGAAGGAAAAAAGCCACAAACAGAAAACAGCAGGCAAGGAAAGAAGATATGGGAATAGGCACCATAGAATGAAGCTGTGAGCAGTATTACACAGAAGAGCACACACAGGACATAGGAGTCTACCTGGATCAGGCCAAGGATAAAGGTGGGAAATGGAAGGAAGGAAAAGCAGCAACACTAAGGAGGCATCTTTACAAGCTGCTGAAGAGTTAAGGAGAAAAAAGTAATCCAGAGAAAGAAAAAGATATGTAGGACAATAAACAGTATGTGAAATATCAATGACAAATATATAGACTACCTACATCCACAGATGAATAAGAGAGGGAAGGAAGATATAAAGAAAAAGTGAAACAAGGAGCACTTAAAAGACTCGTTCAAATGTAGGCAAAGTAGGGCAGTGCAGAACCAGAAGAGCAGCCCATCATGGTGAATAATGAATCCAGAAGGAATGCATCAACAGGAAAGAGTAGGAGAGGTAACTATCTGTGGTTTCAGGAAAAAAAAAAGGCATGTGACAGGGGAGCAAATCCTGGACCCAGAAACCAATGACAGAAAATGTTTCATTTGCATTGAGAAACCTTCACAAGTAAAAAAAAAACAAACAAAAAACTAACCATTGGGAGAAACCAGATCTTCTTGCCAATGACCAGGAAAAACCATGAATGAAGATGGATAACAGGAAGGTCTGGAGGAAAAACCAGTAACTTAGGATGATGAAGAACGAACAGAGTCAAAGGGAATGGCAATGAAGGAAGAAGTTGAAACTGGAGATGCTATAGATACCACTGCTAAGACAGCCAGGAAGGAGCTATCAGAAAGATTGAACACAGAGTGTTAAGAATGATTAAAATCACCTAGAGAAGAAGAAGAACAGGAGAATAAACTAATGTAGCATTTCAATCCTAGCTGAGAATATTGCCAAAATAAGGCAACATGGGACCAGAGACCAAAAACCAAGACAATTTGTGTTTAACGGATGTAGCAAAAACTTTAATGTACGAAGCATCCCAATAAAGTCAAGACACTGGAAAACAAAAGGATAAGAAGACCACTCCATCCAATCAATTTCAACTAGATGGAAGTCTGATCTGCAGCAACCTGAGATACAGTGGAGCGCCATTAAGCTGCGGACCAGTAAACCGTGAAATTGCTTAAGCCGCTGTAGCAAGTCTTGTGAGCAAGGATTATCGCGGCTCACCGCCAATTTAAAAACATGTAAAAACGAGGCTTACAAATTTAATCCTGGCTTTATAACTTCAAGGGGATATTTAAAAAGGATTTGCTTTAATTTGGGAAATAAATAAAATATATTACAATAGAAATCGACCGTTAATCTACCTTATCCGCTCTCTATGTCAGCTTTATGGAGGCCGCCATTGTTACCAAATCACACCTTTCCATACATTAAAGTTAATCCGCGGTAAATCCGTGAAAAAAGTGATCAATAATTAAAGTATTATTTTTAATTCGATAATCCGATATTTTTATGGAATTGTATAAATATTAGCCACAAACCCAATAGAAATCACTTCAGTTTCTGAATTAATAGTGAGCATATCATATTGACAAATTCCTACCCCATGAGTACCAAACATCAACATGCATCATACAATGTTCAGCAACAGCTGAATGTCATAGAAAGAATATGAAACGGCGAAACTTGTGCTAAAGTTAGTAGAGAGTTAGGCATACCTGAGTCTACATTGCGTGGCTGGATTGAAGATGAGAATAAATTGTCAATTGTATCTGAATAGCCTATACATTAATATCATAATGATTACGCAATGGCCCGGATGAGGCTTCTTGGCGGAGCTGTTGGCGACTTCGGCTTTTCAGTCACAAAGGTTTAAGCCGCGGTTAAGCAGGTTGACCCCCCAAATACTGCAGCTTAACGGCGCTCCACTGTATGACACTCAATGACATGAACAGTGTGTGTGTGAGCCCAAAATGAAGATCCAATGTAAAAATAAAAAGAAATATAGATTGGGTGCCACCCAATTATTGAGATAAGCAAACACTAGAGGTAATTGATCATTACTAGATGATTTCTGGCCATATGGAGAAAATGAACCAAAATATGACTTAGTGAGAAACTCTAGGATATTGATCAGCCATTCCCTCCATTCCCAAGGGAATGCATCCAAGAAATGTGTAAATCCAACGTGGGACTAGAGACCAAAAACCAAGGCAATTTGTTTTTAAGGGATGTAGCAAAAACTTTAATGTAAGAAGCACTCCAATAAAGTAAAGATACTGGAAAACAAAAGGATAAAGAGACCACTCATGGTTCTATTGGGAAATACCACCAAAGGGTAACAAAATCAAGCAGGCAAGCTCTCACTGGACTGAAACCCACTGGCTAATTTCCAGTACTGCTAATGACATGCTCATCTGTGTTGAATAAAATGACAAGATGAAAAACCCCTGGAAGGAGTAACAGAGAAGAGTATATAAGGATCAAAATGAGAAACAGGAATAGGAGCTTGTCATAGCTCCAACTGTGACAAATGTGTAACTAAAGAGGAAAAGGTAAAGTGCTGATGCACAGACTGCATAGGTGATTTCAAAGTCTCAAATTCTACCAAAGGAAAAGGACCACATGTAAATCCATAAAAAAAAAAGAGAGGTGGCACACAAATTTGAAACAAGATCACATTATAACCCAGAAGATCCCAACCACTGTAAAACTACATGTGGAAAGCAAGAGTCTAAGATGACAAACAAGCCAATATGAAGGTAATAAGAAATCATAAAAATTGGGAAAATAGATAAAACAGCCCATACTTGAGATATCGTGTTGAAAAATGTCATATTAGGGATAACTGATTCTGCTGTAAATGTAGTGAGAGACACAGTCAAAATCAATGGCGTAAAAAAGCTATAAAATCTTCTTCAGCCCAAATTGATTTGGATTATGCAAGAGGATCAGTGGGGCAAGTTCTAGGAAAGAAGATTGACCTACCTAACAATCAATCTCACAGAAGATAATAGCAGAAAAATCCAAAGATGGGTCTCATCCACCTGCAGCCTGTAAAAGTGCTAGAGATATGGTACCTAAAGTGGGAACATGAGCATCAGAATTCATTAGAGAAATACATAAATAAAAAAAAGTTTGATGTAAAATATGAGTGTGAGTAAGAAATAAAGACTGGAAAATTAAAGATTTTTTTGCATGCAAAGAAAAAAGTGATGAAACTACTAAGATTATGAAAGCAATTTTTCCTGAGGAGCACCATAATAAAAACAACTGAACATGAGTATTAGCAAAACAACAAATGATAGTTTGGTAAATGGAATAGAGGGAGTCACACATGCATCATGAAAGTATGTTCCATTCTTATTAATGAAGGTTTGATGCATGATGATCTGAATGAGAGATGCATTGAAATAAATCAATTCCAATGAAGAAGAGATGGAAGTCTTATGGCATGTGTGAACAATTTTGCATATAGAGGGAAACATTGAATAATACAAGGTATTTATGTGAGAAGAGGCAATGTACCATATCAGAATTGATACTTGTCATAACACTATGAAACACAACCTCTTAGAATTATGATAATAAAAATTAAACATCAGTTCAATATTACTTGTATCTATTCGAATTCCTGTCATGACAAAATTTAAGTTATTTTAACAATGTTTAATGACTGAAAACAATACTGGCTATATATAGTTAATACTTTTAAACAGATTAGGAAAATCATTTTTATTGTTATACACTTCACTTTTTATTGATAAAAAAGCACATATTCTGTATAAATTGTTATACCTCAACTGCACTTGGTTTGTCGATACATTGTATGCAACTGCAACATATTGTTTATTCTTTTCAGTCTCCTCAGAATTTGAAGATTTAGAACAAAGTCGAGAAAAAGGACGAGTGCAAACTTTTAAGTAATGGCGTGATTTCTCGCTTTCTGAAGAAGTTAAATGATTGCTATGAGCTGATTCTAAAAGATTCTGGGTAGATGACTTATTCTCATTAGTGGACGGACTGTCACAAAACCTGTATTGTTTACTCTCTGTTGCAGTTCTTGAATAATTCAGTGTTTGGAATTTCTCTTCCCATGTAAATTGGGCTGGATTAGCAACAGCAACATGATGTATGACTGGACTTGGTACTATTCCTTCTATGATGACTCTTTCCCAAATCTGTGTGGCTGAAACAAAAATTATTTTAAGAGCATTCTATGAATAAACAAAATAAAAAATGTAGAATTACTAGAAGATTCGCATACCTCACAACCAATTTCTTGTAATGATCTATCCTCAGTTTTCAGTTACCCAGAAGTTTTTATGAATTATTATGAACATGTGCAATCTTTAGAATTTACATCTAACTAACAATTCAGACCTGTGATGGTTTTATTGTCATGAAATTTTTTCATGTATGCTGAATCCGAATATGACATCCATTTTTCTCCATCACATCCAGATTTTTCACAAAACATCATATGCAATTTTACATAAGTAAATTATTTTCACTGAAATCAGCTATAGATTTTATATCACATCCAGAACAAGTATGCTCTCTATCTGGAATCTAAGTCATGCTATTCAGATGGGAATTTGGCATGATGTGTCAGCACAATACGTTTAGCCCCAAACAGATAGCCACTGTTCCACTGTTTGGGGTTGAAAAATATAGAACCACCAGAATCACAACAAGGTAAAAAACAACAAAATAGACATAACTTTTCTTCAACCTCAAGAAAACTGAAAGGCAACACCTCAAACTTAGAATGATGAGATCCTGTATGTCATACTTAACCCAAAGAAAAATAATTCAGTCAGTCTGGAATTATGAACACTTATTCTCACTCCCCAACTAAGTGGGTATGGTAAATTTCACTTAGTCCTGACATTATGGGAAGGACATGGAACAAACTGTGTTCAACAAAAAGACCCAGGATGAGACCACTCTTCATTCCAAAGTACAAAGAGACAATAAACCTTCTTCCTCGAACAATATACTGAACTGATACTGATCAAAAAGAAGGGCCATGCTCAAATCAACCAGGTAGTGGAGTGTCAAATCTGAACATGTATTACAAGTAGGCTCCTCTGTAGGCTGATGCTCCTCCTATCAACATCACCTGTCTCAACAAGTGGAGGAAAATTACTCAAAATTCTAGAGGAATAGTTCCTATTCACCCACCCAGCAACTGGAAATTGAGTGTGGTAAAAACTCTCCAGTTCCAATAGTAGGAAATGAAGAGGTAATGCACACTGGAGAGTCTCAAAGAATGATGCAATGGAAATAGTGCAACAGGTGAACCAAGTTCCCTACATTTTTAAAAACAAATTGACCCTAATTTTTTAATCTAATGACTAGCAGAATCCCCTTATGTTTTACACATAGTAGTCCATGAGTGCTGGTCCAACTTAGTATAGTAACACCACTCAGCCTGCCTCTAGGTGGTCTTACAGAACACCCCATTTCTACAATCTGTTGCAACCTAAATGAAGTATATTGTGTTAATAGTTGCTAGTGTGGAATTAGTTTGACAATTTGATAAAGGCACACTTGTCTGGACAACACTCATCACAGAGTAAGATCCTGTGAGAAAGCATTAAAGGATCGTGAAAAATAATGAAGAGACAAATTTTAATGAAAATATTCACACCTTTCAATCTAGTGGATGTTATTAAGATAGGTACTACGAGTGGTCAAAAACCCTCAGAGGAAGATACTGCTAAATCATGCAAATAATGAGAGATAAAAGTATTGGAGGAGGTCCACATAACAGCCCTGGCAATTCAATTGGGCAACTACATAGAAATGTAATGCACCTGTATAGATGTGACTTGCAGAAGACTCCTTACCCCAAAAGAGAGCCAATAATAAGCAATATGGGTCAATTTCCATACCCACTTTAATGAGGTAACTGGGAAGAAATCCTAAGAAACTGAAGGACTCAAATGAATAAACAGTCATTGTCTAACACCTCTAAAAGGCATTTTTAGTGCAGGCAACATAACACTTCAAGACCCTCACTGAACACAAGTTATCGAGATATGATTCAGTCATACAAGTAAAAAATAATGGTCATATGAAATGGTGAAAATGATTTATCCCTTTTCAGAGAACATAGGTAGATATCTTGTGTATTATCACATAAACAACTCTGAGCAATGATGGCTGTAGGCCAGCAGCAACAAAAATTAAACTTTCAGAGAAAGGTGATATATGATACATGAGGCTAAGGCCTTAAATGAATTTTGATAAAGAGGATGTAATACCACCTTGATATACCAGTTAGGCAACTGAAATTGTTATTTGGAACAAAGGACCTGAAACAATATCAAGAGGCCAGAGAGTATTGGGAACCCAAATAATTTTTACCTCGAATATCTAAAGGAAATCAATAAAACCACCACATACACAGCAACTGTGTAAGATGCAGAACCCTTGTCAAAGAAATAGGTCAAAAAATGAGTTATGGTTGGCTCTTCTGGTTGAAGTGGGTCCAGCTTCCTTTCAATACACCATTGCTGATATGTGTGTCATTTTGTTCATTAATGTCCATCAAGGAATTAAGTTATGACTGAGATGGTTACATGTTAACAATGTCATGTGTAGGACTGCATAACATCTATGCCTAAAGTTTGAGCTTAAAGATGGCTGGGTGTATCATGTCAGATCACTGCTGCCTCAACAGAGATGGCCAAAGAGAAAGTGGATATGGATGGGCATTCCTGAAGGTACAATAGGACCCAACAATGGGTTGGAATGAAACATAGCTAGTACTTTGGGTAACATATGAATCAGTAGGACGGCCTAGAGATATAATTCCATTTCATCCTGATAGAATGCACATATCACCATTGTCCATGGCAGCACTGGAGATTAAAATTTTGGTAGCTGAGTGTTCCACTGAAAGGCCAACACACCACCAATCATCATAGCTGAAATGTGAACCAATCCAACAGAAAGCCTTGCAATGCAGCATCCATTCTATTGGAACTATCCGAGTTAAGAAAACTTGTATGTAACCGATGTCATTACCCCTGGAACATGGCAAGCTTGTAAGTAGGGAGATATGACAGAAGAGATCCCAAAAAAGAATTCAAGGTTCAAAACCAAAAAACCCTGAATAAAGTACTGCTTTGATGAGAAATGTAAAACACCGCCATGGAATTGTTGAACTGAAGCCTGTTGATTTTCCCCTTAATAAGCTCAAACCATGAAACATCACCTTTTGAATGACAAAAAGTTCTAAAACATTGTGTTGGAAAATTTTGTCATCTATGTTAAGCCTTTTAATTCATAACCAGAAAAATATGTATCCCATTCCTACAGTTAGGCGTCCTTGAAGAGATGGATTTATGGATAAGGTGGCAGCAGAAAAACATATATTGTAGTATGGTTCCAATCTAACCACACCTCGAAATCAAAGATAATGATCCTAAATAAGGAAATTACAGACTCCAGTGTTCATGATCTTTTGGTCACATAAAGATCCCTGAAGTGATAGCTTATGTGCTCATCCCAAAGGAACAACGGATTTAAGTGATGTCCACAATCCCAAAAGAGAAAGAACCATTCATATAGTGAGAGAAGGAGAAGCGAGTAAGAGTCAGATTGTCTGTTCCATAGCTTAGAGCCAGATGAGAGTCAGCTGAGCCCAACTGAGATGTGTTGAAAAAGACACCCAGACTGGTGATATATTATGTTGGAGTTTGGAGAGATGTCTCAGCTCTAATAATGAAACTTGCCTTGATTGTTTCTGAAAGTAGAATTTAAGTGTGACGTTCAACCAACAGACAAGATAGCACCAGTAGTAACAAGTTATCATGCAACAATGCATGCACAGGCCTGGACAAAGTAGAAAATGTAGAAACATGCTGACAATCAAACCAATATGTATGATGACAATGGTATAAACTTGTCAGTAAATGAATGAAGTGATCCTGAGAGTCTTCTAACAAAGGTTGGTAGGATAATAAATATCTTAGTTTGGAAAAGGCATAAGCTGAAATGCTGGGTTAAATAAATTAACTTTCATCTGAAGTTGTTTTTCATTTTCACCCAGAAAAGAAATTCACCCATACAAATAAATATATAATATTAAGACCATCAAATTAAACCTTAAAGGTTTAGTTTCATGATCACCTTTATTATATGTTTGTACTGCATTGCTGTGTAGAATATGCATCCTGCACCTTTTCTGAGGTTATTTACTTTTTATCTATTATTTTTTTTCTTGAGACAAAGATGGGGTAGTTTAAACCAGTCAGAGATAGTCTTACTTGGGTCAAATCCAAGTTCTGTAAAGATGGTGTCCCAGACTCCAAGGAAACAAAGGTCAAAGAAATCAAACCAACATTGTCTTTTTTTTTTTCCCTGCCACTCCCAGAATAAAACAATAATGACAATGATTCAGGCACACAGAAAAAGAAAATTGATCAAGAACTGTTAAGGCTCAAAGGTCCATGATTAAATCGAGAATGCCACAGCTTTTCTTTCTTACAGACCAGAGCATATTTATTATAATTTTACAGTACTGCAGCAAAATACTACATCATCTTAGTTATATACATTTTTATGTTAAAACATTATTAAAGATTGTTGCTTGTGCAATGCTACACACTTGTAGTCATTCAGTTTGTGTATAGCCTTGTTCCTCTTTGAATCTACAACAAAGTTCCTGAATATAAAATTTCTTGTCTTATTTTATATATATATTTATTATGTAGTACACATGTGAACGGTGTGGTTGCTTTGATAACAGGTGCCTCAAAATTATTCTCACATTCACAAATTCATTATAACTACTACAGTACCTCAAATATAATACATTTACAATCAACAACTTCAATATACCCACTAACATATATTTAATACTTTAATTAAGTAGTGTGACTAATGAAATGTGTATGTAACTAATGCAGATTTCACTTCATTAGTCACAGTAGCTAAAGGATTTATGTGGCAAGAGTGAGTGGAGAAATCCGACAACTAAGACCAAATGGAAATCTATACAAAATATTTCAGTGAAGACTGTTGCAAAAATAAAAGTACTCAGCATTATTAAGCCTAGAAATAGGAAGGAGTGTTCAATTTTGAAATACATTTTCAATGCAGGAAGATTATAACTTCTGACAAGGTGCCTTACTTCTACTGAAATACATAGCTAGAATTCCACATTAATAAGGTGGAAGGCTGGTGTGAGGGAGGAAGTAAAAGTATCTGAAGGATAATAAAAAAAAAAAAACCCTTCTGATAAGAAGAATGATTATGTGTAAGAAACCACACTTATTCCATACAAGGTATATTCTTTGTATGGATATGGAAAAGGTGTAAAAGATAAGCATTTTCCAGTGGAAGAGAAAACAGTTGGGCAGTGATCCTAACCATAACATATTATAATTTCAATCTCCCTGATGAACAGAATGTGTGTAAAATAAGAGTGTGCTTCAAAGTGTAGAGTGGCTAAGGTATAATGGACCATACACGGCAAGTCAACTGCATCTAAAACTCAACCACAGGGGACCAACATCCATGTGAGAGTGGGATGAGGATCATATCATCTTCACTTCAAGTTCAGAGAGTCAGAGGCAGAAATCCTAACACCAATCTGTGCATGTGGCATATAACCAAAGTGAAATAACATACACTTGAAACTGGAAAAGTGGTAAGGACTATGTTATTCTACTTGAATAAATGAGAGTAATGCTGTAGAGTCTGGAGAAACAGTCACATAAGAAACAGTGACCACAACATCCTAATTTGAAAAACAGACCAAACCCAATTTATTCAATCTAAGGAGTGGCAGAAATGACCAGCAATCATCCATACTGGGCACATCTATGGAAGTAATGATATTGTGAGGAATAACCTATGAGTGATCTTGTGGAACACCCCATCTCTGGTTCATGTGATTCTAATAAAGAATTTTTGGTTTTGGATCATGGAACTTATGAAAGTGAAGTCAGCATGACCTTAAGTGTGGGTTTTAGTACAGTTCTAAGTGACTGAAAAATACTTGGACAGGCATCATTTGCCACAGATTGGGATCCTAGTCAAAACACGGGATAAGCCCCTGAAAAATAATACATATATAGCAAAAGAAAGAAAACTTGCATAGCTACAGTCTCAAGAATAGTAAAGGATGGCAAGGTGGAAGACAGTACTCCAACCAGAAATAAACAGCTACCCAAAGCAGATAATGATAGATAAAGCACCAGATAGATGAAGTATTTCCAATGAAAGACAGGGTTGAGATACAGGTAAAAGTTAAGGTGTTGGAATGGAGTGAAAACATTAGGAATTTACTACGGAAAGACAGAGACAATGAATAAAAGGACAACTGAATCAAAAACCCAACTCAATGGGTAAAAAAAGAAGCAAAAAAACATCACAAAATGAGGAATGGTGCAAGGAAATGAAAGTGTAGGAAAAGGAGTCAACAGAAAGAAGCCTTGAAAGTAATTAAACAGCCCAGACATGTACAGCACAGAGAAGATACTCTGGATCCAACTGAGAAAAGCTGGAAGGTGGCAAGAAATGAAAATGACAAAAAGAACATCCCACATGAGTCCCAAAGTCTCCAGATGATAGACCAATGACCCCCTCTCCATGAACATCGGGGAAGAGAAACAAACCTGGACAAAGGAAAGGAACCAGTAAACTTGATGTTGTTGGGGATATGTTCAACTACCAAGGCATACAGTCAAAAGAGGAAAAAGAGGAGAGTTAAGAGAATTCAAAAGAATCTTAGCAATACATATGTTAAAATGGCTGGTATGGGTAGGAATTTTTTTTTTTTTTATGTAGAGGAATGAACAACGTTTCGACCTTCTTTGGCCATCATCAGATTCACGAAACTGTGTTGGCTTTTTTCATTTTTTAGTAGTACTTTGTTCAGTTGTGTTCCGTGTGTCTTTGTTGGATTTGTGTGTATTGGTTTAGATTTGTTTGTGTCTGATAAAATTTTCTTCATTTTTTGGATGTATACATTCGTATTCATTATGACTATAGCATTTCCTTTATCTGCTTTTAGAATTTTTATGTTTTTGTCTTGTTTTAGGTTTTTAATGGAATTAATGAACCTGACGATGACCAAAGAAGGTCGAAACGTTGTTCACTCCTCTACATTAAAAAAAAAATTTCTCTACCCATACCAGCCGTTTTTACATATATACTTTTCTCTACAAGTGGGTTTTCTCGTCATCATGAATCCTAGCAATAGGCCATCAGTCATGCAACATCTCTTGAAAAGATCACAAATATGCTAGATCTAAAGGGAGAATTGCTTCCATAGAAGCCACATTCCCCACTGAGTTAGAGCCTTGCTAGCAATCAGAAAATGAGGTGTAATGGCATTGATAACAGAAAGCTCTATAAAATG
Source organism: Tachypleus tridentatus (assembly GCF_004210375.1). Lineage (NCBI taxonomy): Eukaryota > Metazoa > Arthropoda > Merostomata > Xiphosura > Limulidae > Tachypleus > Tachypleus tridentatus. The sequence continues at coordinate 84,904,106 of NC_134836.1, read as the reverse complement.
CATTCGAGGAGAATAATTAATGGTCCTGAAGAAGGTTGGTGTTTAAAAAAACAACAAAAAAAAATCAACTAATCATCACCATCAAGCTTCAAGTAAAAGAAGAAAGTTGGAAAGTGGGAATTGGAAAACGGGAAACTGGGATCTAAGTTGAGGCACAATGGTGGAAGATTGGGCTTAAGACAGTGTGGAAACAATAGACAAAAGCAAAAATTGGGGATGAGCAGATTCAGCCCACAATTCAATTGACTCAAGAATACCTTCAAAATTTCAAGAAAAAGAAACTGGATTAGATGAAGATTTATTAAATCAAAAAAAGAAACCAAATCTGGGGGAATATCCCTACCTAACAGCTCCCAGCAACAAAGAGCCAAGTATGCAAGGATTGGCCACAGTAGATAACTGCAAAGGACAAGAACTGTTTGTAAAAGTCTTTGAAGCACAGTGTAGTGCTTCTTAGTTGAGGTGAAGAGAGAGAAAGTAAAGAAATATGGTAAAAACAATAAGGTGATAAGACAATAACAAGGACTATTTGGCATCAGTTTTGTCCTTCAAAAGTAAGAAAGGAAATTTAAAATCACGAAAACTGAAGATGTAAGATTCAAATAGATGTAGAAGGCAACGAGTGAGGTTGCATGAATGTAGTTAGTCAGAGAAAAGGTAAACAAAAAGAACAATATGACAAAGAGAAAAGAGAGAGAATTGGTATATACCAGTGAAGTTAAATCCTGAATATGCATGAATTTTTAAAAATCCTCTTCAATAGGGACAGAAGTTCCCAAAGCATAAAGGAAGAATCAAATTTGAACTCATCATTCTCCCCTTAAAATGAGTTGGAAGGAACACATGAAGGCACTGTAAGCCATAATTGATACATAACCTGCATGTGAGGAAATTATTCATTCAAACAAGTAAATGTTACATAAATGAGTGAGTTCATAGTTTGTGTAAAAAAGAAGGAAATTTAGTTCTTTAAACATAACAAATCTTGTTAAATTGAAAAAGAGAAAAATACAGCTGACATGTTCAGTGCTGAGAAAACAGAATGAAGATTCATGAGTCGAAAAACACAGAGGGAGTTAATCAAGGTGATATACCCTCATACTGGTGAAGAGCATTTGCTGCATATTAATGTCATTATGCAGTAGCACAATTCACAAAATTATGTGGGAGTTGTCTAAAACCTAGTGCCATGTAACTCTAAGACAGATGAATGGAGAAGATAGCTTAACTGTGCATAGATGTATCATCTCAGAATTTAAGATTTTATATAATTCTCAGATACTCATGAACAAGAATTCCCAATATACATCATGAAATGATGCAATGAAATATTGTGAATCAGGTCATTGTTCATTCAATTGTAAAGTGACATTTTCAACGAGATGAAAAATTAAATGCACATACGTTGAAACAACTTTCAACATTATAACTAAATTTATTGTGCAACCTTTTATCCATGGGCCAATTTTATCTACTTAGTATGAAATAAGCCTACAGCTGAAAGGTGTACAGTTAAGGAATTTAAAATGAGTGATAAAATCAGTTTCAGTTGTTTTGATATTTCTTCTTTCAATACATCACAACTACAAGCACTATCTTCATTAAATACAGTATCATTTTTGAATAAGTGTTCAAATAAAGTTAATTTATGATTAGATCTTTCTAAAAGCTAACATGACTACAAATGAATTCAAAATAGTTTAATTACAGCTGACAAGAATAAATTTTTATTTCAAGACCTAAACTGTACTGAGGCTTACCAAAGTGATACCTCCATAGGTCATTCAACACAGTTACTCCTCGTTCCCCTCCAAAGACATACATGTGTCCCAAGGATTTTACAGCTGAGTGGTTATGTAAGACTCCTGGTGCTTTATTTGTTCGTAGTCTTGACCACCTCAGCGATGCTTATTAAATCAAACAAAATAATTACATTGTAATTCACAACACATAAATCTCGATACAAACATGTGTTAAAATAAAATTTTCACAGGTTTATATTTCTATAACATGTTTAAACACTAGTGGAATTACCTAAACAATGGACAGATGAAACAAAAATTCATTTATAACAAAGGATAGAAAACTGTGCTTTTCTTTTTTAACACAATAGACATGAATATCAAAAAGAAAGACACTGTTTTCAAGAATTCTACACATAACACCCTCCCCATCTACCTGCGTACTAATAGAATTCTTGAAATGAATACGTCTTTTTTTTTTTCAGTTTTGGCACCTTTATTTTCATTGCCCTCTTAATGTTTATTATGTTATGATCTGTAAAACTTCTAAAAGAGTTTCTTATTTCCCAATTATTTTACTAATTTAAGAAATTACATGGCTCATTTTTATTAATTCATAACTGAGGCAACTATGTGGCATAAGTGACACGTTATTCCAAAGTGAATTTATAACGTGTGGTGGACTTTGTATATCATGTAACTTTGTTCCTAACAAACAATTAATCATAAATGTTTTACACTAAACACTCATTAGGACTATGGCCTTGAATGTTAAGTTACATATAAATATACAATGATTACAGGCCAGCATTTTGACAATATATTATTTCTACCAGTTTTCCACAGTGGTAAATACACACTAAAAATTAAGTAGAGATACAATTTCTTTTTCTTTTTTTTATTGACAGCAAAACTGCATACCTGCCCCTGCATAATTTGAAAGTGCTCAGATTATAAGGGTTTCTATTTCAGTTTTATCAAGACTTTTTGAACCTATGTGTTTTTAGCAGATCATGAATGCCCCTGCATAATGTAATGATAACTTTGTAATCATTAGGTTTTTCATAAAATATTTTTCACAATTTATTAAATGGATTTTATCATATTGTTTTTTTTTATATAAATTAGTTTAAAATTTTTTTGAATGACTGCCAACTTTATTAGTTCAGAAAATTGCCCACTTTTATTCACTAATACAGGGTGTATTGTTTTATGCATATTGATGTTTATATAGCTGTTTAACATACTTCAGTTTGTATGGTACTATCTCAAGTGTTTGAATTTACAGTTTGATGTTTAGCTACTCTTTTGCTATCCTGTACATTAACGAGAAAAGTTTTGTTGAGCCTCATGGATTGGCCTCAATCCCCCCTCAAGGTTATGTACAAAATTTGGCTGAGATTGCTTCAATACTAAAGGAGTACTAGACAGACAACCAATTTTAACCTGAATCTGTATATAATTTTGATACTACCTATACTTGCTTTCCTCACAAAGATGATGAAATTAAATATCTAAGTGTTTCAATGAAAATGAAATCTAAATTAAGGATTGTTTATACCATTTAAAGACTTTAATTTTTAAAAATGCATTATCCACTCTTTTTTTAACTGCAAAAAACAAGAATTAAAAATTGTAAATCTTACCCACACTGCAATTATTCTTTCTACCTCAATGTAAAGGCCTGAAGCTTTTTATTATTATTATAATAATAATCTTCTTCAAAGTATTTTATGTGAAACAAAACTTTTCAAATCAATTTTCATTTCACAAGTACAAGGCTTTGAATAATATGAATTCCCATAAACAGTTTTCTACACATGTAATAAACAAATATACAATGTTCACTACATTTTATAACTGAAGTGGGTGAATACACTAACCTTCCATAAGTTATAAAACTTTATTTAGTGAAACTTCTTTGAAGAATGACCTATGCAAATTTGTTTTTAAAAAGTGGAAAAGTGCTGTATATACAATATTATTGGACCATGTTAGTTCCCACTCATTCAATTCTATGGTGTCCATCCACCAAAAAATAATAATCAAAAGTGAAGTGAAAAAGTTACTGGAAAATGTCTTTTTTGGATATTGCTAATGCCCATCATTAAAATTTATTAACATATGAGTCTAAAAATAATAAAATTTAAAACAAATTTTATTTAAACAACACTAATCAATTGTCATGAAAATAACTAACCAAACAAAGTTCTGAAATATTGGCATTTTTACTTCTTATATTAAGATTGTTTAACTCTGAGCTAGCATAGCCTAATAATTCAGGGTCACGCCCTTGTGATTTGAAGGTGGTGTTTTTGACTACAATAGCCACCAAATCTTCTTGCCCAATTTTTGTTTTGGCAAAGTTACTAAGGCTGTTTACTGCTGTCACTAATTTTCAACTGCTGACAAGAAGAAAGGCAAAGTACCCAATTATAACTATTCAGGTACTTTCATTCTTTTGTTTGTGAGAGGGGAGAACACCTTACGTGGTTTGAAGAACACTATACTAATCAATTAATTGAATGTAACTGATTAACTGATACATACAGAAATACACACATCAACAGTCACCAACTACTGATTCAAAGTATAGTCAGAATAATTTTGAAAGATGTGAAGTGCTTTAATTTACAAACCTATGTCATGCATACAAGATACTACTATAACTACTTACCATTTCATCAAACAGTTGTGTTGAATTCCATTAAAATACTTCTGACAAAAAAAACAAACTTGGAAAAGCAGTGAGGCAAAACTTAGAGCTATAAATATAAATAGTGACTGAGAGGTATGTATGAGATTATATTTTGAAAACTTTGAACTGTGTTATGAGTTGAAATCAGACACAGACAAATTTAAATAAACCAAAATGTTAACAGATTTTGAATTGCACAGCAGTATATCTACCAAATCCATGGACTCTATGCTGTTGCTTTCATACACATAATTAGTGAAATTTCATAATCAATTAATTACTGGACTCATTTGAAATTTACAGACTAGTTTTACCAACTTCCAAGGCATTATCAGAGTGATGGAATATAAAAATATATTTATACAGAAGGTGTAATATTCACAGTACAAACATAAAAGTTGTAATAAATAAACATATTAACAATTAGAAATATCAATTAAAATTAGTTAATTATTTTTGTGAGTTCTAACACTAATCAATTAAGCTAAACAATCTTGGGTCAATTGGAAATCATAATGAAAGTCATAGTGGTAATGTTTTGATTACTTGGATAATTGTAATAACTGGAAACACTACTTTCAATTAGTTATTTTCATGACAGTAATTGATTATAATTTTGATTAATTAATTACTTTACATACCACTACTTGACAATGTTTTATTTAAAAGAATGATTCTGCACAACAACAAAAACTTCCTCTGCAACTAGAAAAAATGTTTCTGAGCATTTTGATACCAATTCTAAAAATCATGTTGAAAATTACTGACTACCTCTACTTTGAGTTATGATATATTTAATCAGAACATTCTTATACATTATGAAAATAACTTTTTCTTCAAGAACTTTATTTATTCATTGACAATTGCGTTTAAGAAGATATAATCTGCATGCTTTGATAAGTTTCTTTCAAGTTCACAGAATGAGCAACAGGAATCAATGGTTTAGTGTTTCCATTGCAAAAACATAGCTTTCAGACTAACTCCAGATGAGTCAATAAAATGAGAATGATGTTCAATACCTAATTCTTCTATTACTGCATCACAATTAGTAAAGAAACACAAAGTATCTTAAATGCTGTACTGAGAAGCAAGACTTTGATTGTGGCTTCGGTAAATTAAAACTTTTGATCCTGGAGTTAACACATCCTATTGCTATAAACAAGAGCCAAAAAATTCCCCATGCTGCTACAATAGAGACAACTCACAAATCAAATCATTTATTTCTTCTTGGTCTGATCAGATGAGGCAGTTTATGTTTACATGCCACAGGAACAGAATTACTATTTAAAGAGGACTAATTTATTTATTGTCTTCTTTGAAAGATATCATTTCCATTTCTCAATTCACTAAAGGATGTGGCACCGGAATTCCATGCTCATGAAGTACTGGTTTCATTGCAGATGTAATATCTGGATATTTAATGTATTGTTTGGTTTTGCCTGAATATTCAGAAACATTATTCAAGCAAATTATCTTTTGGCTCATGCCATATTATGGGAACTGCAAATGATATACTTGCTCTTTTATTATTCAGCCACTGCATCATGCCAGATGTACAAACTGTACAACACATAAGTGGAAACCAATGATTTCATTGGTCTCCAATTTCACACCTAAAATAGTGGCAGTCAGCTACCTTTACCTTGTGTGTGATGTTTTCCTTTGGGAAACTGTAACATATTTTCCACAAATATATCAGAGATTTTTTTGAACTGGAGGTAGCCAACATTTCAAATGATTTTCCACAAAATACAGAATAATTTATATTTACCGAAATAATTTAACGTTTTGAAAAAAAACATCTTGCAAAATTTGATTATACTGTGGGTATGGTTTAAAGAATAAGATCACACTTTGTTTTGACCATGTGCAGATTGAGGCAAAGTAACTAATAAGCAGCACGTGTTCTTTATTTTACACAGCAATTGTTTTAAGTACAATACTGTTCCCAGTACAGACATCTAATGGTATGAACAAAATACATCGACCAGAATAATGAATTGTTGTTGAGAATTGCTAATATGTTTACTTCATGTTTTACTTACTTTCTCAACTTCATATTTCATGAATAATGCCATTAGTTCAGTCAGCATTTCTGTCATGTCCTTGGCTAGAAAAGGTAGCATGGGACTGTCTATCTGATACTTTGTGAAGAAAGGGTTTATTATCTTTGTAACCCTTTTAAAGAAGACCAGTTTCACAGTAATCATTGAATAATCATGTCTTCTTTACTATATAAAAAGAGTTTGTCCCTGGGTCTGTTAATTTCTTCTGATCAACTGCCTGTACATACAACTTAATATCTGACCAGATCTTGAGTGCTTTCTCTGCCACTACCAGATTTTCTAGCCATTTGTGCTGAAAAACTTCAAAGGAAATATGTCACTGCCTGGCGAGTTTAGTATAATCTTTTCCTCTGAGTGATGTATCTTTATATAACCAGTAGAGACTCCTCGTGGTGTGTGCTACATTCCAATGTGAAACAGCTACTCCATCCTTGAAAGTTCTGTGTATGATGTGTAGACAACAACTTCCAAAGTCCAATAATTTTTGTGATAATCTTATTTCCAACTGTGATTGGAAGTTTGCATGAAACTTCCAGTATATAGATGGACCATCTATAGACAACTCATAAAAAGAGGACAGATTTTCCTTTAGCTGCTATCTTCCATAGCTAAAAAAAAAGATGCATCATTTGCTGTAGCATGTCCAGGAAACTCAGAAGATAGATAAAATGTAACTGTACCTTTATATGCACATCAAGTTGTTTTCTTCTCATAACTTTATTTAATGACTCATCAAAAAATAATACAAAGTATCTATTTGTCTTCACTGTCATTTGCTCTATTAATACATTTCTAAAATAGAGAGCCAACTGATACTGTGACATTTAGGAACACTTCCTTTCTGATAATGCAAAGGTTTGAGCAGTGGGACTATATTAAAACACAGATTTAAACAGGTTTGGTAGACCACTGCATGAATCATATGAAGTTTGATGTCATGGTTTTCAGGGTCCACAATATTTCAGCTTGCAGATCATCCCTTCCTCCAACATTTGAGAAAACTGAGATTCTTCTAGTTGCTGTTAATGTCTTACTAGTTTTAACCTCCACAAACCCTGTGGTCTCCAACTCATGCTATGTAGAAAAAATATTCACATTAGGCATAACACAGTACTATTAATGATTATAATAAATATGTACTTGTTTATATCATTTTAATTTGTTGATAAGATTACTGACATAAACTAGATCAGCATAAAAATAAAATCAGCCTATGTAATTATACTGATAGTTACTTAGCTATTGTGAATGAACAAAATACATATATAGTGAATTTGATAAACAATTTATGTGCTTAAAATATTTCTTTTATTTATTCATTAGTTTTAATAATTCGGAGTTGTTGCATAAATCACAAGTTAAATTAACCTTCATGAAACTAAGCTTACTTCTACATCCAGCATTGTTTGCTGTTCCAAAGAACTGTTTTATTGTATATGTTGAGCCACCATGCAGTTTCCTTTTCAACATTTCCATGAGTTTGTTTCCTGTTGCATGACTTCAGACTCCTGGCACTTACTGTGTGTAACAGACCTACTAACAAGATTGTAAATGAATTTGGAAATAGTGTACCATTTTTATTTTATAGCTGTGAATGAAATCCAAATAAATATTCTTTGTTATACATCTATACGAATACCAGACACTTTTCCAGGGGATATACAGCAATTTTCAGGAGTTTTAACCAAACCTTTTGCAGGATCACAATTTTTAATGACTTTCCAGAAATTCCAGAAATGGGTACATATAAACTCTATTTAATTAGTATTATAAAAGAAATTAAAATTAAAAATAGTAATACAGTATAAACTAATTATAAATTGATGTTTGTTTTCATTAATAATTACTCTGTAAAATTAATAGTTGCCTTATAATTGTGGCTTACAACAGGCCCCTTCTCTATAGTCTAGCATATGACATTTTTGAATGTCCAGATAGTAGCTACACACTTGTGCCAGATGTTTGCTCAAGGTCATTGCTAATTTTTTGCAACTATTCCACAAACAGGCTGTTCAGTTATTGTGTTGACTTTTGTGGACCTAAAAAGAACACAGTGACATTTTTTTTCTTTACAATGATTTTTATTTTTGTTATTAACTGAATACTTCATAATTATTTAAACAAATAAAATGCTATAGACCCGTGCCACATGACAATAGTCTTCCAATTCTGAATCCACCGGAGGAATGGACCTTAGACGAACCAGATGAAGAAACTGCAATGCAGGGAACTGGCAGTGACATTAATCCAAATTTTGAATCATGCTCCTTAGGCAATCCACATTTCATAACACAGTCAGAATTAAACGATCTGGTCAGAGATTTGGGTTGTGACCATGACCCGCAAGAGTGGCGACTCTTTATTGATTCATCAATGTTAAGCCTCAAAGCTGTTCTGTTACACAATAACAATGTTCACTCTTCAATACCTGTTGGCTATGCAGCACACATGAAAGAAACCTATGAGAACACAGAAATGTTGCTGAAGCACATCCAGTGCAGCAAGTACAACTGGAATATCTGTGGAAATCTGAAAGTCGTTGCTCTGTTACTGGTACTGCAGCTCAGCTATACAAAGTACTATTGTTTCATCTGTGAATGGGACAGTCATGCCAAAGAGTCACATTATTCTAGACAGAGCTGGCCACTTTGTAAATAGTTAGTTCCAGGACAGAAAAATGTGGTGCATGAACCGCTTGTTGACCTGGCAAAGATTTTTTGCCTCCTCTTCATATAAAATTGGGACTTATGAAAAATTTCTTGAAAGCAATGAACAAAGAAGGTGAAGGTTTTTGTTATTTAAGACAGATGTTCCCAAGAAAAACTGAGACCAAGATCGAAGAGGCCATTTTTGTTGGCCTTCAGATCAGACATGTTATGAGTGACAAGCAGTTCGAAGATATATTAGTTGGGCCACAAAAAGATTGCCCAGAAAGCATTCAAAGACGTTGTTGACAATTTTCTTGGAAATTACAGAGCCCCACATTACATTCAGCTAGTAGACAAACTTCTCAAAGCATACAAAACAATGAAGTGCAACATGTCACTCAAGATTCATTTCCTCCACTCACACTTGGACTTCTTCCCTGCAAATCTCGGGGGTGTCAGTGACAAACACGGTAAAAGGTTTCACCAGGACATTGCTACAATGGAAAAACAATATCAGGGCAACTGGAATCTGTCAATGCTTGCTGACTACTGTTGGACACTGCAACGTGACGCACCAGACATTGAATACAAATGAAAATCAGGAGCAAAATACTTATAATTATGTTGAATTTAATAGTATATTAGAAACATAAATGCAATTAAATACATTATTGCTGGTAAACAGTTAAAAACTCTTCAGGAAGCAAAACTTTAAAAAAAATTGTTGTGCAGTGATATATAAGATAATAAAAAGGCCCTTAATAGTCCTGACTAAAATATTTTACTCATTTTCAGCACACCCTATTCACAGTGTAGAGACTATAAAAAACATTGCAAACAAAAATGTTTTACTTGATCTCATTCTCTTTTCTTGAATACAAACACAACTTTAAAGAGAATGGGATAATGGTGGTTTTTCTACTGTTGATGCATCATTTTCAAAAAGGGACAGTGCATTGCTTATTTGGACCACTACTAAATAAAAAACACCAACTAACACACATACTTGAGCTTCATGTCTACTTTAACACGTATAAAAAAGAAAAAAAAAAAAGATGAACCAGTTTCTTTGGTTATTTTTCTTGTACAAGTAACAACCACTATCAGGTATACTATCTTTCCTATGGCACTTCTTGAATACTTGTTTTTAATAAAGAAAACATATTTCTTGTTCATTTTTACTATCTTCATATTTTGTTGAATCATACTTTGTATGGTAGAACTTGATTACATTGTCACAAATGTCAGTAGTATTCTTAGAGAAGATAAGTGAATTGCCAGAGACAACATATTTCTTTTCTTTTTTTCCTGTTCTATATTTTAGTAGTTTCATAATGTTGATTGTTCATAATAGCTATAGAAAAAGATCAACTTCTGTAACAAAAGGCTAAGGTCCATCAGTATTAGCATTTCAGCCTTGTAGTCTCTTCCTTTTTGTACTCCAGTTTAGAACTCATAAAGAAATAATCTAAAAGAATGTATATGCATTCTTTTCCTCCACATGTATGTGGGGATGAAGAAAGTTATATTTAAAAGAAAGTTAAAACAATTAGTAAACAATTTTATTCCATGTATGCTGTAATACAAGTTCTATCCAAATGTTAAAAAAGGGATAAACATAATCTAAGCTTCAATACTTTTAAATGATTCAACACATCTACCTATCAATGAGCATTAGTTTAAATACAATAAAAATAATACTTTAATATTTCAATTCCTTTTAGTTATAGTAAGTGATCTTACGAAAATCAAGTTTCCAAAAGTCCCCTCTTTCTTGCAAATCTGTCATTCCTCCATATACCCACATCGCTGCATCATGTAGGACACTAGTATGACTATGGCGTGGTGGCGGCTGTTCAAACGATCGTGGGAATACGTAAAGATGCCACCTTTCCAAGTCTAAGCATAAATATGATCATTGTTGTAATAAATCACAAAAGTTTCTATTATGTATTTTCTAGACTACATAATGCAATTTGTATACATAATTTGAAAACAATGGTAAGCCACCAAGTGAATAGCTTCAAAAACAGTTCTTTTTCAAAGATTCCTTTTTCTAAAAATATAGAAAATTCAGAAATCAAAATGTATTTAAATAACTTATATTTTAATAATAATAAATGTAAATTTATATAATAATCTGTTAAATTTTCATACAGAAATTCATTGCTTTGTATGAGATGGGAGAGAATTTGCCACGCAAGTTAAGATATTGCTGATTAAAATGACTGAATTATTCTTTTGCATTAACAATACTGCAAAACTATTAAATTTCCATGAATCTGTATTATATAATTACAGTAATATCATATCCAGAGTACTGAAAATTTTCAATTCTGTTTATAGTTAATAATATAGGTTTGTATAGCTTTTTAAAGATTTTTATGTCTATTTCAAACAAAAGTAAATGAACTACAGATTGTTTTTCACATGATTGAGAGGCCTGAATGATGTATCTGTATGACACACAAACAGATAGTGTGTGTGTGTGTGTGTGTGTGTGTGTGTGTGTGTGTGTGTGTGTGTGTGGTGCACTCATATGTTATACAAAATTAAACTTTAGCAATTCCCAGCAATGTGGTAGAATTGAAGTAATATAAATCATTCAACAAACTAGTATTTCATACATTTTTTGATACTTTCAAACAGTCACTACAAATAGTAGCCATGTAACACTTTAACTAAATTTGATTTTTATCAGTTTAATATTTTTATTCAAATAAGAACAATATAGTGAAATCATTGATTACTAGGTTGTTAAGCTCTTAAATAATATGCTTCTAGCCATTGACCAGAAACATCTCTTCCACATATTTGTTCTACACAAGTTATGTAAGAAATCTTCAATGATATTAGTGTTTTGTTCTTATGTTATTTTACTAATCATTTCTCAAAAATAAAAAGTATCATAAAAATATGCTTGCATTCCAAGTTTAGACCAAAATATTATTTCAGTCAATAGAGTGAATACCTTTTTCTCCAAGAAATACAAATCATATTTAGACTGGCAACAATAATTTTTAGCTGAAAAGACAAGATGTAAGACAATAGCTTAAAGAATATATAAATATCACCAGAGGAGTAGATGAAACTGTACTGTAATCTAAATGATAGATATAAACTGAGCAAAGCCACTTATAGTTGGATTATTAATATTTTGTCAAAGTAAAGGTTTCTGGTGTATAAACCAAAACCTTAGATTTTTAAATTTTAAGATTATCTTGAATTTCCAACAAGTTTTTACTTCTGAAATACTGAAATCACTTTCTTGTAGGTTGGCTCACACGTTATCAACAGCCATGTGACTAAAAAAAGTTTTCTTGATGCAATAAAAGCTATATATCAATTTGTCCAGAAGTTTCCTCTCTCACTTTTCATGTGACGTATTGCATAAGTGTTAAATAATTTACAGAAACTTTGATTTCCCATCATAATTCAGAGTTTTTCGTCACAACTGCAATTTATTACTCCTCCAAGAAGTGTAAAATTTTAAGTAAATTACTCATAATATTGTCATTACAGTCAAAGTATAATTTTTATAGCATTCAATCTTATTTAGTTACAGAACTACGCACAGACAACTAAACCCTTTTGCCATCCACAGCTGTTGCATTCTCTCTTTAAGAAATTGCCTACTATTCTCTCTGCAATTCATTATATATTATTTATAACCAACAGAAAGTCAAGGATTTCATCTATCTAATGATGTATTATATTACATTGGCTCCTCTAAACTTTACATTAATGTTTTCTTAAATTTAAGTTTAATTCCCATGGAAAACACATTGACAAACTTAGAAGAAATTTTAATAGCCCTTGTTGCATAATTAGAAATTCAGGAGATTGTGATAGATATGGGATATTGTTTTCTTCCTTACATTTCATTATTCTGATTCTTTAGGGCATTATTTAATTAAGTAAAAAAAAATTACAAATACAGTACTACCATTAGTATAAAAATTACCTTGAAGACCCCACATAGTTACAGTATAGAAAATAACAAAATACTAAGTTTTACTGAAAACAAATGTTTGAAATATATTTAGGTTTTAGAGATTACACAAATAATATTTGAGATTTTGGGGCAATTAATACTTTTTAATCATAACATGAAATCACTTTGTACTCAGACTAGTAACAAAATGGACTCAATATAGTCACAAACAAATTTTTAGTAAAGCATTTCATTACAACAATCTGATTTTTTTTGTAATCTTTACTACAAGTCTGATAAATTTTGTGAAGATACACATGCTGCATCAAAAGTTATAGTGCAAATACTTAATGTGTGCAGGTGAGCAGGAAAACTCGTGTATATTATGTCAAGCACGTTGCAAAAGGGTTATATGAAAGACATTCTGAAATTTGAGTCAATAAAAGGAAAGGCTGAGTACTTCAGATGTATGTCTATTTCATTTAACATTTATCATCCATATGTGGAGAATCTGTAACTTTATTTTGAACACAATACAAGAAAGAAAACATTAGTTTTCAGAAAATACAAATTGACAGCTATGCTTAATATCAAGATAAGGTCACATAATTTTGCATTCAAACAGAAAAAAATATTTATGAAGTAAAAAACTTGAAATTAGGAATAAAAGTTTGGATTTTATTTGTTATCACTTCACCCAAAATAAAATCTTTAACTTTAAACTTGTATGTTTTTATTGATATTTTTGTTTCCTGAATAGTTTGATATGGAAAGTTTGAGTAAGTAATTTGAAAAACTAATAATGTCACGTGTTAAACTGCATGAAAAATGCAAACCTGAAAAGGTTAATAAAACTTTATAACTAACTGCAGCAAATGCTGTTTCATGTATCATTCCTATATTTTTATGACTAGATTCTAAAAAAAATTAAATCTAAACATTCCATTGTATATTTAGTAATCTTTGTTAAGATCACATGAAAGGAGCTTACCAAAATCAAATGCCCATAAATCATCTAACGATCCCTTTAAATCTTGGTAGCCACCATAGACATACATCATACCATTGTACTTCAAAGAAGTATGTCCACGCCTTCCAGATGGCTGGCCAAAAACTGCAGTGTTTAAGTGTTTCTTTTCCCATAACTTTGTTTCTAAAATAATGAAATACTAATTATCTTTTACAATTACCACTTACAAAACAACAAAGTATTGAAAATTCATAAAATTGTTATTATTTCCAAAAAATCAAGAAACTTAAAAGATCAAGACTACAATTAAATAAATTATTATCAGGAAAATAACAAACTAACTGAAATAAGTGTTTCTGATTATTATTCCAACTGTCCAAGTAATTTAAATATTGCCATTGTGATTTCTCATTATTATTCTTTATTAATATAAGGTTATTCAGCTTAACTTATTCATGATGATGCAAAAATAATCAGGTAATCAATATTAATGTTTCCAACTATCACTATTTTTTGCATTATTCCAATAATCAGTCAGTAGCTTTCTTCTAACTGACTGAAATATGTATATTGAAACCATCATGCATGAATTCATTTTTAGGTTTTCAGTTGCATGCATATTTAAATACATGTATCTGAGAGCAAATATATCTTAGCCATTCCACCCATAAAATAGTTCATGTAAATGCTTTAAAAACCCTTCATCTAGAGCACACTGAATGCCCTTCCAAAATTTCTTGACAGAATAGTTTCATGTAAAATTAAGTGAATAAATGGAAAATAAAACAAACTAGACCCTTGTTAACTTAAGTGTAAAATAATGGACCAGCAAATCATAGTAGTACAATGAGATCATTAAAGCAAAGAATTATTGAACCTAACATAAAGATTTTGGATAGTTTGTATTTGCATCAAATATATATGCCTACCACCAATAAGCACAGTTTATATAAAAATAGCAACTAAGAGAACAATGGACACATACAGCAAAAGTTCAAATTTGAACTATTTTTCCAGAATGGCTAGCAAGTGCTGAAATAGCCATCATTTTTACACTGTAATGATACCTATGTGCAGGTTACTGGAGTTGTATTCAGAAAACATTTTCTACATTATATTATATGTATGTTCTTTTAAATCTAATACAAGTCTGTTGGTACTGGAAGCTTAGACTTTTACATTTGACACTAAAACAATAAATCTGTTACTCAATTGAATTCTGCTTCAGAAATATCCCCTACTGTTCAAAGATTTAGTACATATTAATGAAGTGAACAAGTAATCTTTAATATGTTTCATTTACTCTGTGATATTCAACTAACCAACATTACTTTAGAAGTGGTTGGTGTTTTCTGTCTGTTGGAAATTATTTCATGATGATTTTAAGAACTTTTCAGAACTGAGGATAACATGAGCAGGATACATTTCTTAACACTTTTGTCTTTACTTATCTTTAATAAAAAAGTAGAAAAGATAGTTGATTGATTGATTGATTTAGTGTTTCATGGCTAAAAGCAGCTAAGCTATCTGCACCAAACATCCAGTAAAAAGGTAAAAATAAATTAAATGTAGTAATATACATAAAAGGAAATGAAGGTAAAACAAAACATCATTGAAAAACAGAAAAAGCATAAAACCAATGTTGACACTTAGCCTACAATGTTAAGAGAGAAAGCAGAGTAAGAGAAGTTGTAAAGGACTTTCTCTAGCAAAATGGTAATGATCATAACCCACCAGGAAGACTAACAGGTAAGTACAAGAACCACCGTCAGTCACCTGAAGTTGGCCTTTCCAGTCCTGGTTCCAGGTTATGTTGTCATAACAGCCATTATCAAAAGGAAAATAAAAAATGTGTTAAAACACATATAGCAAAATTGTAATAATAATTAGCCAAATGTCCTGTAAAAAGGTAAAAGTAAATGTAGTAAAATTCGTATAAGGAAACAAAGGTAAAAAAAAAACAGCAATTAAAAACAGAAAATGGCATAAAACTAATGTTGAGATCCAGTCTACAAAGTTGTAAAGGACTTCCAGTAGCAGAATGGTAATGATCATAACCCACCAGGAAGACTAACAGGTAAGTAAAAGAACCACCATCAGTCACCTGAAGTTGGTCTTTCCAGTACTGGTTCCAGGTTACATGTTATTATAGCCAATACCAAAAGGTAAAGTGTTAAAAGACATGCAGCAAAATTGTAATAACAACCGCCAGGACGACTAACGGGTAGTTCAAACAGCAGCGTTAGTCACCTGAAGTTGGCCTTTCCAGTCCTGGAGTCAAGTTATTTAATGTTCTGGCCATTTTCCAATTTCAAATTGAACTAGAGAGATTGAGACTCTGAAAAGGGAACCACAATTAAAAAGGTGTAATGAATAAATATCCAACACTTAAATGAGATTAAAAAAATTAATGGTCAATAAAAAACTAAAAACTTTATCAAGGTGGACAGTGTCACCATTACCAATAACATTGTCCAGTGTTACAGACAAACCCTGGGACAGAACATCTTTAAAATAGTGCCGTCATTGAGAGTCGTAACAATGGCAAGAAAGTAAAATGTGGCTTACAGTGATTTGAGTGTTACACAAACGACACACTGGTGCATCATTTTCAGATAAAAGAAAACAATGAGTGAAAAAACTGTGACCAATGTGTAGTCTAGTTAGAACAACTTCCTCCTTTCGAACTTTACGGAAACTAGACGGCCAAAGCCCAATATAGGGTTTTATTTGAAAAAGCTTGTTGTCGCGTTGCTCACTACAAGTGAACTGCCAGCTGGCATGGAGCCGAGCCTTGAATACAGGACCATAGCCCATGTACGGAATAGGCACAGTGGTGATAGTGCCAGAGCAGATAGATTTAGCTGCCGTGTCTGCAAGCTCATTCCCGCGAATACCAACGTGGCATGGTATCCAGAAAAACTGGATAGAAGTAGATGTTAATGAGAAATGGGCCAGTCGGTTTTGAATATTAGCGAGAACAGGGTGTGAGCCAACGTGAAGTGATTCCAAAGCCAGTAGAGAACTAAGCGAGTCAGTATAAACAGTGCAGTCAGAGTACTGCTCAGCTTCAATATGATCCAGGGCAAGAGAAATGGCATACAGTTCAGCAGTGAACATAGAAGCTGTAGAGGGGATTCTGTGCGCAATCACCGAACTGCAACAAACCATGGCAGAGCCCATAGAATTACCTGATTTGGAACCATCCGTATAAATTGGAATGGAATGATTGTTCAAAAGATGTTCAGTAAATAAAAGACGATACTTTCAATCGGAACTATCTGCCTTTTTCAGATGACTTAAAGAAAGGTCACATTTGGGGGCTGTAATAAGCCATCGGGGGATGGGCTGACCAGTAGATTCTGCAATGTTATCCAAGGACAGGCCCAATTCATCCAACTGCACCTGGATGCAAATGCCAAAAGGAGCAATGGCAGATCATCTGTTCTGATAAAGTAAGGCCCACTGAGAAAGGAAAACACTTCCACAGGTGAGATGCTTTGGTAAGGAACAAAGTTTCGAAGAATATAGTAAAGACAGTTGCAAACAGTGAAGGTGGAGAGAAGGTTCATGAGATTATACGTATAAGCTTTGAACTGGAAAGGTGCAGAAAGCCCCAGTGCAAAGTCAAAGTCCTTGATCATGAATGGGGTCTAGCATCTTCAAGGCTGAGGGTCTGGCAGAGCCATAGACCATTGATCCATAGTAGAGTTTGGAACGAATAAGAGCACGATACATCTTTAACACAGAACATTGATCCGCTCACCAACTGGCGGTAGAGAGGACACGAAAGATGTTCAGTGCT
Organism: Tachypleus tridentatus; assembly: GCF_004210375.1. Classification (NCBI taxonomy): domain Eukaryota; kingdom Metazoa; phylum Arthropoda; class Merostomata; order Xiphosura; family Limulidae; genus Tachypleus; species Tachypleus tridentatus. The sequence continues at coordinate 84,886,243 of NC_134836.1, read as the reverse complement.
CTTGAGCATTTGACCCGTAGCTGCCTTAAGTGTGGTATAAAGGTCAGCTCACAGTCAAAGATAAGCTCCAAGAACTTGGTATCAGGGGCCACTGGCAGCGAAACTTCACCGATACGGAGTTCAGGATCAGGGTGAATATCCTGTTGGTGGCAAAAGTGCATGCAAATGGTTTTAGAGAGAGAACAATTAAAGCCGTTCGCCGTAGTTCACTTCAGTACACAATTGTAGTTGCCGCTCAATATATCTCATGTTCGACGAGTGACATGTGAAAGTCGTCGACATAGAGCCCATTTGCAACAGTGAGAGAGAGCTGTTCAATGACGGCATTTATCTTTATACTGAAAAGTGTAACACTCAAAACACAGCCCTGAGGGACCCGAACTTCCTGCACAAAAGAACGGGAAAGTGTCGAACCCACATGAACTTGGAATCTCCTGTTCATTAAAAATTTTTTAATAAACATGGGTAAATGGCCATGTAACCCAAATATATGGAGGTCTTGCAAAATGCCATACCTCCATGTTGTGTCATAAGTCTTCTCAATGTCAAAGAATATTGATACAAGATATTGTCGTTTGAGAAAGGCTTCTCTAATTGATGTTTCAAGTCGAATTAGGTGGTCCAAAGGGGAATGCTGTTGTCGGAACTCACACTGGGTAGGCGAGAGGAGGTTGGTTGATTCCTTGAATTAACCATCCTCTCTAAGGTCTTACAGAGACAGCTCGTCAAAGCAATTGGACAGTAGTTTGAAAGAATCTTGGGATCTTTCCCAGGTTCAGAGAAAGGTAAGATAATAGCCTGGCACCAGGCGTCAGGAAAAACATTCTCCTGCCAGATCCAGTTGAAAACAATCATAAGAATATAAGGAAAAGCAGGAGAGAGATAGCGTAGCATGTCATAGTGTACATCATCAGGTCCAACAGATGTACTGCCAGACCTATGAAGGGCCATTTTCAGTTCCACCAGTGTAAAGGGACAATTATATTCAAAGATACAGTCAGTTCGAAAGGAAAGAGGTGAATGCTCTGCCCGAGTCTTGATAACCAAGAAGGTGAAGGAACAAGCAGAAATGCTAAATACCCAGCAAAAGCTTTCACCTAGAGTATTGGTGATGCTCTGGACATCAGCTACCTCTTGGCCATCAGAGAGTAAGATCAGGAGGGGGACAGAATTGTAGTACCCACTGACCCTTTGAATCCTGTCCCATATTACCCCGAAACTTGTGGTAGAAGATATGCTAGTTGTGAACTTAATCCAAGATTCCTTCTGGCTTAGACATCCTACCCACCTAGCATGTGCATAGGCCCGTTGGAAAGTGATGAGGTTCGAAAGTGTGGGATATAAAAGTATCCCAGGCCCGTTTTTGAGCCTTCCGTGGCAAGCAGGATGAGGATATCGTGGAAAACATGTTGAAGTTTTAGGAATACACTGAGCAGCTGCTTGTATAATACAGTCACTTATTGCTGCCACACAGTCATCTATTGATGGCTGATTAATGATGGCAGGATCAAGTTCTGCAAGAGCAGTGAAAGTAGACCAGTTTGCCTGATCCAGCTTCCACCGGGGCACGCGGGTAGGGTGGCATCGACCACGGCCAGTCTCTCTCAAAAGTATAGGAAAATGATCACTGCCTAGTGGATTATTGTCAACCCTCCATGAAAAATGGGAAAATAATGAAGGGGAGAAAACTGAGAGATCAATAGCAGTAGAGGACTGACTAGGTGTGTAAAAATAAGTGGAAGAACCACTACTGAAAAGAGAAAGGTTGTGATCAGAGAGCATACACTTTACAGAGCGACCCCTCCTATCAATAACAGCACTTCCCCAGAGGGGATGATGTCCACTAAAGTCCCCCAGGATTAGAAAGGGAAATGGCAACTGTTCAATGAGAGCATCAAGGTCTGATTGATCATATGTCTCTCCGGGTGACAGGTAGAGAGAATAAACAGTGATGGTATGACCCAAGGAAACACGGATGGCTACGGCCTCCAAGGGTGTGTTGAGTGACAAAGACAGGGTGGGCACATGCTGATCAACCAATAGTGCCACCCCTCCATGTACTTGTCCATCACACAGCCTGTCATTTCTGTACAGAGAAAACTGCTGAATGGTGACTGTATCAGCAGGTTTTAGAAATCTTTCTTGTAAGGAAAGACATACAGGATGGTAGGAAGCAATCAGTGTTTTGATATCATCCAGATGAGAACGTAAACCTCGACAGTTCCATTGTATCAAGGTGGCCATTTTTAATGATGGGTAGGCAAAGTGGCTGGAGAACCCTTCTGTCTATGACCACATCTTTTTTCCTTACTGCCCTTATTTGGAAGAGGTCTATCGACCTCCATGGATCCTGCCCTGGGTCGATTGGGCAGGTCTTTGTTGTTGGAAGGGGATTCCAGTGACTGAGGATGCGCACGAATGATTGTTTTGCATCTTGGAGATGGAGAAAAAGATGTATCAGAAGAAATGCCTGTATTTGAAACTGAAGGATGTGGATCTTGAGGTTTGTTGGAATGTATGGGAGGAACAGAGATGAGTGTAGAAGTCAATTCATCAACCTTTTTAACCATGGAGGTCAAAAGGCTCTTCATTTGTTTTGAAAACGATTCTCTTGGAGGCACAGAGAGATCTGTCTGCACTCCCACTGTAGTTGTGGAACGAAGTGCAGCAGCATATGTCCAAGATGGAGTGGCAGACAGCAATTTCCGAGCCTCAGGATAACTAATGTTATGAGTCATTTTCAAATGCTGCACCTCTTTTTTCCTCCAACCATTTTGGGCAAGAATGAAAGTAGGATGGGTAGGAACCATTGCAGTTGACACAATGTGGGTCACACTCACAGGCATAGTGGTCCTTGTCACCACAACGAGCACATGTCAGGGAAATACGACATGATCTCTTTGAGTGGCCAAACCTCTGACATTGGAAACATCGAATAGGGTTTGGAATGTAGGGCTCTACCATGCAAATTGGATAACCTGCCTTGATGGTGGCAGGTGCACATGGTGATGTAAATGTCAAAACGAGGATATTTATTGGCAGTGTAACTCCATCTTTGAGAGTGGAGATGAGCCTCATAGCAGAAACTCCTTGAGTGGAGAGACCAGCGAGAATCTCTGACTCGGGGACGTTCTACAAATCTTTCTCAACAATAACTCCTCATGATGAATTCAAGGTAGCATAAGGGGTAACCTCAACAGGTACATATCCAATTGCCTTTGAATTCAAGAGGAGTTCAATGTGTTGGGATGTGGATGTTTCAACCAATATGTCTCCAGATCGAAGCTTCTTTACTGACTTTGGAGAGCCGGCAAGTCATTCTAGTCCCTTCTGAATAAAAAAGGAGGGCATTTGCCCTAAAGGTTTTTCTGAAAGAGAATGTAATATAAGAAAATGAGGTACAGGTGTTACAGATGTTGAAGATTGCTGTTCAGAGTCTTCAAGACGTGGTTGTTTACCTATTGACTGTTTTTTCACTATCTTATTTGAATTTTTTGTTGGAGGATCCATAGGAGAAAAGGAAAATTTCAGTACCCACTGACCCCACCCACCATGGAGCCCTATGAGAGGACGCACTACAATGTCATGCAAGAACATTGCAGCAACGCCAAGGTTTCGTGAGCACGATACCCAAACACCAGCATCAGACACAATGTCCACAACACCTGTTGAGAACTTCGAACACTGGTATTTGGTTGACTCTAGCCCAAGTGGACCAGCTGACTGACCCAAGGGAGGCCACCCAAAGGCTGCCCGTCTACAGAAATTCAAGGCCAAACTGGTGTGTTAGGGTTGGATCCCTCAACCACCAGGAACCTCTCCTCCCCTTCACGGGTCGCCATGCACAGCAAACATGTGGGTGGATGTTTAGATCTCAGAGGAGGTAAACTGAAAAAACAGAACTTTCTCTGGGAGGTCCTCTCACCACATACAAGAATCCACACCAAGGGGTAGAAAAGATAGATAAGCAGGTGGCTATTGGAGCAAATGACTAGCTAGCTACCTTGTAGTCCAAAGAACAAACGTAGAGACACTGATTTTGAAATTATTAATAATATTTGAGATGGAGAGGGGTCCAAGTGCACACACACAGCACAACCTTTTTTACCAAGTACCATTTAACACCATAGTATGCATTTGATGATACAGTTGTCAAACATTCATTTTCTCCTACATTGCTGATTCAATGAAAGTTGATGGAAGTTAGTAAGTGCTAAAAACAACACACAGGAATACTGATAAAAAAAAACTGTATATGCATTTAAAATGCTTTAAAGATTATACAAATACAATATACAAACTGTACAGTGGAGAAAAGTACTTTTATGATTTATATGAGCAAATACTTACACTCCAACATTGGAGGTAGAGTTAAGATTGATATAGTTAATTAAAACAAATATCACAAATACAAGTACTTTTGTAACACATCTGGTACTTTGTGTACAACAGACTTGTACAATTTACTAAAAGCTTGCTACATATCTTGTAGATACACATAGCAAATTTGGAATCATAAAGTTCCTTTTCCAATACAAGTATATTTGGTTAAAACAATTTCCAACAACATAATTCCAGGTATATTTAAAGTAAAAAGCAATTGCTCAAAATATTGTGTGCAAGACATATAGAGAGTTTTCTTTTTAGGAAAGTGGATTCAATTTGTTTCAGATAATACTTTCAAGCATGAAAAAGGGAAGGATACACATAATATCACTAGCTGCATATTAAGGAATGACACACAGAAATGTCTATCAAAATAATACTCAATTTTTATTTATCCTGAAAATGTGTTCATATCTTACTACTTAAATGTGCATGTGCACACTTTTTATTTCAATGGACATAGACAAACAAACAGATATAATTATACTTTGATAGACACTTTGTACAGCAAAATATTATCACATCTTTTAAAAAGGTCTAATCAAAAAATTTACACAAGTTAAGTAGCTGTTTATCTCCTTATCAAATATATGCCATAATTAACCCTTTCGGCACTGAATAAAAATTTGTAATGTTTGGCATGGCGCTGAATATATATTTTTGATACTTCAACTAATTACGGTATCAGTACTAAAAGCATGATATCTCGGCAATAACTCAACAAAAGTCCCTGAAATGTTCAGTGGTTGTACCCAATACTATATATGTTAAATTCAATACACAAGAATAACAGGAATAAAGGAAGACATCCTGATACACAACGAAGAAGTGTCATGTAAAGCACAATAATTTATTATAAATTGTATACAATTTGTCCAGCAGCCTGCCGATAGTCTTTGTGGTTATGATATATCTCATGGCATGGTAAAAAGCACATGTGGAGATTGCACTGTTTGCAGAAATAATTAGTTTGCTTTCTTTTCCATCCAGTTGTGTATCTATCGCTGCAAACAGTACAATCAGGTTTGTATTTTTTGTCCTCATATTGTCCAATACTATGTGTTTCCACCAGGTGCTGATCTTTATCAGTACTTGGTCTTCCTTTTCGTTTGGCTTTTCTGACATATCCCTCCAGCAAATTTTGAATAATCTTCTCTCTGAATAGCCTTGGAGATGCCAGGTTTTCACCATTGCTCTTGCAGTCTGCACAATATATTATATATCTGTTAAAAAGAACTAGCCTTGGCCAGTCAGTTTATGCAATAAGTTATATGACCCTAACTACACCCAAATACACCATGTGCTTACCTAAAGCAGGGGCAGATTCCAGGCCACAAATGTCTTCATTATCACTCTCGTCTGTTACAAGTAGGCTTTCATTATCATCTGTCTCAAACTCTTTGTCACTCTCTTCATTGTTAAAAATATCAATTACTTCTTTAGTGGTATAAGCTTTTCCTTTCGGCATTGTAACACCATCGCAAGTATCAACAGAATATGCAAGAAAGGCGTCTTCTAAAACAATAAACAATATGATCTACACAGGCTAGAAAACAAAGAAATTATGTGACCTATGGTTTAAGTACCTGCTGAGAATCCCAAATAAATAATGAATACACGTGGTTCTAGCCTCAAGTGAGTCTATAGGCCTGTGTGATTATGATAATTAGCCATGAGGGTATGTTGTTTACATCTTGTCGACAAAGTTCACCTGCAGCGCTGAGCCTTCAAGTCTACTGCGGTCGCTAACCATGCCGAAATGGTTAATAAAGGTTTAACTTATGTTAGGCTTGAAACAAGTGGACTTGCAGATTTCTGTCTGCAATTATGATTCTTTTGTATTATTCTAGAAATTCTGTATTTAAAAAAAATGATGCAATAAAAACACTAATTTGGTTGAAATGTTTTGCATGTCTCAGCTGGTATAATTGTAAGATCTATACAACCTAAAAAGAATATAACAGTATTGTAATATTTTTTACAAAGTGACTATAAATCAAACTGTCTTAGAACAAAATGTAATCAATGGAACACTTATTTTCAAGTATTTTCAGATAATTCTGGATAGCTTCCAAGGTAATTTCTAAACCATACTATACTATATACCTAAGTTCCTTTTTCTCACAAACTAACACTACTTTTATTTCTCTTTCTCTGTCTTCCAAGAATACAAAATATTTGATGTTGATGGAATGTGCATCAGTGTGAAGGATAATGTGAATACTCATGAACACTGTCTAAAAGAGATGTTTTCAGTAGCTTCATTTAGTGATAAGTTTGGTATGCTGATTAAAAATGAACAGAAAACATAATTAAAATCTTTTGTGACAGGCTCTTTACCATGTTGAAACTTTATTGAATGAAACTTATGATTTTATCCCTGCCTCTAGGGAAATTCAATTTTACAGATCAAATAGTTTTTAAAATATTCTCATTTTGAATATGGAGATTTCCTTGTAATCACCACACACTTCTAAAAGAAAAAGAAAGTATTTAATGTTTGCACCCTTAATCACCCTTGGAGGATACCAACCTGTATCAAATACCCACAAAGGTGTCTCTCCCCTAGATGCAAATCCTACTTCCCCTCCAAATACATACAGTTTATCCTAGAAGGAAAAAGCAAAATCAACTGGAATCAAATCATTTTGTCATTGATAAGATTGTAATAAAAATATAGGTAGTTCTTGATTTATGCAAATCCATTTTATGCATTTCTGTATTAACATGACTGATGAAATAACACCATTTTTCGATTTATGTGCCGGCAAATTTGAATTAATGTGATTTGAGTGATTTGTATATTGTAATGGAACAATTAGAGGCATTTACTCAGTGTGTGCTTGAAAGTTTAGCCAATGCAAATACTGTATTATGATAACATCTATGATAATGCGACACACAATAGTTGAAGTGACATAACAGTGGCACAGCAGTATGCCTGTGTAATTACAATGCTAAAAACTGTGTTCCAATACCTGTGGTGGGCAGAGCACAAGTAGCCAATTGTGTAGTTTTGTGCTTAATTCAAAAACAAAAACAACAATGCTACAATGACAATAACATTACAGTTATCTGGGCAGCATATTGAGGCTTAACTAATGGCATTCACACTGGGATTGCACTCATTGCATATACTTATGTGAAAATGTTTGATTTACAGAAACAATTGCTGGAATGTAACAATTGTATAAATCAAGAACTACATGTACAAGAATTACTACTACCACAATATTACTTTAGAAGAAAACTCATAAATACTGCAGGTCTGTTAAGAAGACATGTAACATACTTGTATTCCATTATACTACACTTTCCACAATAATGCTCTTTCCAATAATACGTACAAATATTTTAGGGGTTGATCAAAGCAATATTCAACCAAAAACACTGTACTTATTTAGCATGTATTCAGTGTTTGGGTTAAAAACCAAGAAAGGCTGAAAAACATTGCACTATATGACATTTTATAAGGCATGAAACAAAAGGAAATCCTTATACAAGTCTGTAAACAAGAATCAGTTTGTACACTCTTTAAGAGGACCTCTATACTGTTAGAAATATCATAATTAAATTTGTTGTGATTACTTTTTCATTACTTTCTACTCTTTTAGATATAAAACATTAAAAATAATACTTTCAGTTACTATTACCTTCCATGAGACTAATGTGTGCTCTTGAAGGGGAGGAGGAGAGTAGCCAGGACAATAAATTTGTTCCCATTTGTTTTGAACTGAAATTTAAAACTTAAACATTAGAAATTACATTTAAAATTACTTTCCTTTTAAATCACATAGCATTTTTCAGTAGTCAATTTATTTTATATATAATTAAAACACATTTATCTTACTTTATGCTCAGTTCACAGTTAAATGTATTACACTATCAAAAACATATAGCTTCAGACAAATTAGACACAAAATAGCATTTTTATATGCAAAAACGGCTCGTTTAGGTTGAGAAAATATTTTACATAGAAGAGCGAACAACGTTTCGACCTTCTTCGGTCATCGTCAGGTTCACAAAGAAAGAGGTAACTGACCGGAAGCTGACCACATGTTTGAAAGGGGTTGTGTAACTGTGTGTCGAAATGTAGAGGGCGGTGTTAGATGTTTCAATCTATAATTTTATTTATTTTATTATATTAATATAGGCATAAAGGAGTTCCTTTATATTGGTTTATTTTGGGTTTAAGTTGTTGTATAAGTAAGGCTTCTTTAATTTTGCGTTTGTTTATGTTTGTTTCTTTATTTAGTATTTGAGTGTTTTCTATGGTTGTGTTTATTTGACTTGCAGTGTTCGAAAACGTGTGAAGGTGACTTTTATGTTCTTTGAATCTGGTTTCCATTTTCTACTTGTTTCTCAATATAGAAGTTGTGGCAGTTATCACATTGTATTTTATAAATAATGTTGGTGTGGTGTTTGTCAGTGTAGTTTTACATAGTATAGACCTCAGTTTTGTGCGGGTTTTGAATAAATTTGGTATTAACTGGAATGTCATATTTTGTTACTAATTTTGCCAAATGTTGGTTATTTGTTTGCTGATGTCAGGAATATATGGTATACAGCAGTATATGGTTTTAGTGGTTTTTTTGATTCGTGAGCTGTATTTACTTTAGTTGGTTGATTTTGCTTTCTGTGTAGGTGTGTGCTTATAATGTTTTCTACGGTTTGTGGAGGAAACTTATTGATGTTGATGAAGTATTGTTTTATTTTGTCTAATTCATCGTTAATTTTATCTGGTGAGTATAGTTTTATTGCTGTATTTATTTGGTTTCTTAGTAGGTTGAGTTTTTGTTTTGTTTCATGTGCTGAGTCCCAAGGAATGTATAGTACAGTGTGGGTGATTTTCGGTTTTGAATTGTGTGTCGGTCCTTGTAATTTTGAGGTTAAGAAATGATATGTGATTGCTTTCTTCCTGTTCACATGTGAAGTTAATGTTGGGATGTATAGAGTTAATGTGATTTAAAAAAAGTAAGTATGTGTTCTGTAGATTTGAATCCCGCAACCTACATGTGTCATCTACATATCTGTACCGGTATAGTGGTGGATGTAATGCTGTGTTAATTGCTTGTGTTTCAACTTGTGTCATAAAAATATTAGCTAGAACTGGTAATACTGGGTTGCCCATACTTAGGCCATTTGTTGGTATATAGTTTTGCTTGTTGAACATGAAGTTTGTCTTTATCGTGGTGAATTCTATGAGGGTTTCTAACTGGTTACTGGGAATTTCTATAGTTGGGTTAGGGTTTTGGATATAGAGTTCTAAGGCTATCTTGCAGGCTTCAGTGATTGGAACTTCTGCAAAGAGGGATATAACATCGAAACTGGCCATTAAGGCTTTATGATTAAGTTGATTTAGATTAGACTTGAAATTAAAAGAGTCTTTGATGAATGAGCTGGCTGATGTTACATATTTGGAGAATGCCCATGCTATGTATTTACCAAGATTGTAATTAAACGATCCATATGTGGGCATTATTGGTCGTAATGGACAATCTGGTTTATGAGATTTGGGGATGCCGTATATTTGCGGTGTGCGTGAGTCGGTTTAACGTAGGTAGAAATAAAGTGTTTGTGAAATTGTGTTGGCTTTTTTCATTTGTAGTAGTAATTTGTTCAGTTGTGTCTTGTGTGTCTTTGTTGGATTTGTGTTTATTTGTTTAAATTTGTTCGTGTCTGATAGGATGTTATTCATTTTTTGGATGTATTCATTTTGTGAGAATTTTCTCACAAAACCATCAACATAATTTCACAAAACAGAAAACTAAAAAACAACCTTACAAAAAGAGACATTAATTCCATTAAAAACCTAAAACAAGACAAAAACATAAAAATTCTAAAAGCAGATAAAGGTAACGCTATAGTCATAATGAACACGAATGAATACATCCAAAAAAGGAATAACATCCTATCAGACACGAACAAATTTAAACAAATAAACACAAATCCAACAAAGACACACAAGACACAACTGAACAAATTACTACTACAAATGAAAAAAGCCAACACAATTTCACAAACACTTTATTTCTACCTACGTTAAACCGACTCACGCACACCGCAAATATACGGCATCCCCAAATCTCATAAACCAGATTGTCCATTACGACCAATAATGCCCACATATGGATCGTTTAATTACAATCTTGGTAAATACATAGCATGGGCATTCTCCAAATATGTAACAACAGCCAGCTCATTCATCAAACACTCTTTTAATTTCAAGTCTAATCTAAATCAACTTAATCATAAAGCCTTAATGGCCAGTTTCGATGTTATATCCCTCTTTGCAGAAGTTCCAATCACTGAAGCCTGCAAGATAGCCTTAGAACTCTATATCCAAAACCCTAACCCAACTATAGAAATTCCCAGTAACCAGTTAGAAACCCTCATAGAATTCACCACGATAAAGACAAACTTCATGTTCAACAAGCAAAACTATATACCAACAAATGGCCTAAGTATGGGCAACCCAGTATTACCAGTTCTAGCTAATATTTTTATGACACAAGTTGAAACACAAGCAATTAACACAGCATTACATCCACCACTATACCGGTACAGATATGTAGATGACACATGTAGGTTGCGGGATTCAAATCTACAGAACACATACTTACTTTTTTAAATCACATTAACTCTATACATCCCAACATTAACTTCACATGTGAACAGGAAGAAAGCAATCACATATCATTTCTTAACCTCAAAATTACAAGGACCGACACACAATTCAAAACCGAAAATCACCCACACTGTACTATACATTCCTTGGGACTCAGCACATGAAACAAAACAAAAACTCAACCTACTAAGAAACCAAATAAATACAGCAATAAAACTATACTCACCAGATAAAATTAACGATGAATTAGACAAAATAAAACAATACTTCATCAACATCAATAAGTTCCCTCCACAAACCGTAGAAAACATTATAAGCACACACCTACACAGAAAGCAAAATCAACCAACTAAAGTAAATACAGCTCACGAATCAAAAAACCACGAAACCATATACTGCTGTATACCATATATTCCTGACATCAGCAAACAAATAAACATTTGGCAAAAATTAGTAACAAAATATGACATTCCAGTTAATACCAAATTTATTCAAAAACCCGGCACAAAACTGAGGTCTATACTATGTAAAAAACTACACTGACAAACACCACACCAACATTATTTATAAAATACAATGTGATAACTGCCACGACTTCTATATTGGAGAAACAAGTAGAAAAATGGAAACCAGATTCAAAGAACATAAAAAGTCACCTTCACACGTTTTCGAACACTGCAAGTCAAATAAACACAACCATAGAAAACACTCAAATACTAAATAAAGAAACAAACATAAACAAATGCAAAATTAAAGAAGCCTTACTTATACAACAACTTAAACCCAAAATAAACCAATATAAAGGAACTCCTTTATACCTATATTAATATAATAAAATAAATAAAATTATAGATTGAAACATCTAACACCGCCCTCTACATTTCGACACACAGTTACACAACCCCTTTCAAACATGTGGTCAGCTTCCGGTCAGTTACCTCTTTCTTTGTGAACCTGACGATGACTGAAGAAGGTCGAAACGTTGTTCGCTCTTCTATGTAAAATATTTTCTCAACCCAAACGAGCCGTTTTTGCATATAAATTTCTCAACAAGTGGGTTTCTCGACATCACTGACAAAATAGCATTTATGTTGTAAAACATATTTACTAGAACTATAGAAAGAGTTGTTAGTACATTTAACATCCATAACTATTGTATAGAAACTGATATTCCATTGGAATTACCAAACAGTCACACATTTCTGATTGTAATACTTCTAATGAAATACAGGACTTTTTGTTATTGAATATCTAAAACCTCTATTTGATAAAATTCTATTGTGCAAAACAATTTTAAATTTTGAAGTAATGTACACATTCCTTGAACATATTCAGTACAGTTTCACATTTATCTCAGTACAAACTCCAGTTCCTTGACTTGGATCTTCTGCAAGTGAGCAATAGTTAATATTTTTTTCTTAATTACTGCCATTAAGCAAAGTAACCATAAGCAACATCACCAAGTGAAAGTATTTGATTCATTAAATAAGATAAATTAATCAAACATTTATTACAAAGGCCTGTCATGGTTTCACTACCTTGAAATTTTTACATGTTCTACAGTAATTCCTGTATACTGAATCTGAAAATATCCATTTTACTTCATCACATACAGATTGTTCACAAAATGTTATGTGTACTTTTACATAAGTGAACTATCTTCATCAATATTGCATCATAGTTTGTTTTGTCCTGAAATGTTGACAACTACTGAATATAGATTTCTCTAGACCTATCACAACACAATTGTTCTAGAGCCCCTGAGAAACATACTGCTAGTACACAGTTGGTTAAAAGGTTGCATGATGTGTCATTTTTGGTTAGTATCTTTTTTTTTTCATTAACTGGAAAAAGTAAAAGTTGTTTCTTCCTAAACTTATTGTCAAACACCTAAATTAATATCAGCAGTTGAAAATATCACTGCTAATTGTTTCTTTCTCACTTGAGGTTGATAAAACTTCAAGCACAACTGAGTTATTTTCAATATTTACATACAAAATAAACTGCTTTATTTTTATTTAATGTTTTTCTTCCCCTCCAACCCTTCTTCTGAGTATATGTTATAGAACATTTTAAACACAAATCTTTAGGTATTTACATATTTGTTTTCATTATATTTTTAGGTGTATAAAGTTAAAATTAAAGGAAAGTACACAAAATCTACATGAACATAATACCACCACTCTATTCTCTACCGAATGGGAGTAGTCCTACTCAGGAATAAGCCTCCATGGTCCACCATTGCAACCACTAGGAACTGGTAAGTAGCAAGAACTTCTGTACTCCACTAGAAGAGAGAAAATGCAGTAGGAAGTCCAAAAGAATGCAACCTTATGACCATTAAAACCTTATTATGAAAATCAAGCCAATTTTGGTTTATTCAAGTAGGACCAAAGGGATGGACAGCATCCTGATACTGCTTTACTCATGATACTCCAAGAGGTGGTATGATGTGCAATTGACATTATTTATGAAGCAGTATACTGCAAGAAACCCTCAAATGGACTTTTAGAGCACCCCATTCTATCAACGAGTACTACAGACTTTAAAAATCACATGATGCATATTTAACACTAAGTGTTCCTTGGCAATTTGTCACTCATTCCATCCAGATACGTAAATATAGGCCACTGTAAAGGTAAGAAAAACAAACAAACATACCCATTAAAAGTTGGTAACAAGTATGGAGAGTGGGAAAGGGAGGCAAATGATATCAAAACAAAAAAGATGACTAAATAATGATGATGTGCAATGCAAGTATGAGGCATGGTCCACATGCCAACCCATATACTACCCTCCAATGGACAAGAGAAAAATATGAAAACTTAGTGATATGAAACTTAGAATATGTAATAAGAAACTCTATCTAATAAAGTACAAGCCAGACAGATGAACTGAAGGAGCCAACCAGTAAGAGTAACAGTTGAGAGATTTGGGTAAAAATTTTAAGAGCTAAAAGCCAGGAATGGAAACAAAAATTGGGAAGTGTAGGCCACATAACGATGAAGATTACACATGGTACAAAGGTGAACAGAATCAGACTTAGAATAAAGATAAGCAACAGATGGGAAGGAAATAGGTGGTGAACTTGCTTTTTCCCTCCAAAGCTCCAGATGTCTTAGGGATAAAGAAGAAGATAGGAATAATGATAAAGGCTTCAGGAAACACCAGGAGTAAAGATGTCCAACTTTCACTGTTTGCATGTAAGGTAGAGTAAAAATACTGCTTAAGGGAAACACAGAATGAAAAGAAGAAAATCAAAAACTACTGGCAGAACCACCTTGTAGTTTTCAATGGTAGAAATGGACAAACCAATGTCAAAAAGCCAGGTGAAAAAGTCAAATGTATGGAACATTAGGCTCAAAAGGAAATAAGCCATAACACAGAGACATATGGCTTAAAATGTACCATTTACATTAGTAAAAAAGTAAGGAGAAGGAAAAGAAAGGAAGAAAAAATAAGGTTATAATAGAATATAGCCTGAAGCAGATTGCAAGAGACTGAATAAAACCCACATATGAAGTTGGAAAGATGGCACTGACAGGTAGGAAAGAAAGCAATAACAACTGAAAGATTTCAGGTGATAGAAGGTTAAACACAGAAAATTGTGGCTAAGTTAGAAAGTACAAAGTTAACAGAAGGGCTCAACACAGTGTCCTAAATGAAGGAAAGCACATGAGGAAGAAGACAAATGGAAGGGTAAGAATAGAGCAAAAGGTTGGACCAGTCCTGACTGAATGCATCCACAGCTGGAGCTGAGGGATGAGGAATGGGAAAAAAAAAAGAGAAGGTCATATGGTGTTAAGATGAACAACAAAAATATTTAGAAGTACCCAGATGAAAGCATAGCCAACTGAATGCCACAGGATTGAGGAACCGCTCTAGAGGCAGCATCTTGGTAGATGTCTAGAGTTGATCTGTGACAAGATTCAGAGCACTTTGAATATAACAAAGTATGAAAAGTGCTTGTAAAGAATAGAACCAAAAAAAGAGGTTGAATGCATGAAAAAAGAAAGAGCAGGATTGAGCATCCCCTGGTGGCTGATACAGAAGACAACTACAGAGTTGTATCATTACTAGATATCTATGAACCATCACAACAAAATGATCCAAAATTTGATGTATCGCCAAGAGTTCTAAAGGGTAGATATGAAGGTATGATATGGCACAGGACCACTGACCTGATTTTATGCAAGAGCTAAGAAGTGCTGCCTATCTTCTCAAAGAGGCATCTGGAAACAGATGGAGACCCAGGCAAGAGGAATATGGGACAAGTTTTATTAAGTCAGATGATGTCACTGAGTGAGGAAGGCAAGAAGTAGAAGACATGGAATCACAAAGGAGCATCCAGTGATTGTGCAGAGTTTATTCTAGATGTCACAAAGGAGTGCAAACCAAGAGTATACATTGAAGACCTAGTCTCTGAAAGAGACAGAACCTCACACACAGTGAGAAAAGATGAGAATAAAACATGGGACATCAACTACTCCATGTCCTTCTGAAGAAGAAAAGGCTGGACCTTCTAGAGATATTAACTAAGAATACCCAAATGAAGGAGAAACTAAATGGATGCAGGATGCAACTCCTTCCACTGACCAACCAACCCAAATATGCCCCCCCTGAAGGAGGAGAAGAGAATGGAGGCTTGTTTGGATGGAGACAAATGATAAAATAAACATACGAGATCTCCAACTTAGCCATCTCAAGAACTGGGACAAAAGACCCTTTTAGGGTGAGAAAAGTTCTCATAATAAATTGATGGAAGTCAAGAAACCAACTGAAGCAAAAAGCCACCTGGTGTGATTCTATAAAATGAAACAGGATTATGAAGAAGAATATGTACTTAACCCTCTCAAACTTAGTTGGTAGATTGAAGAATAGTAACCAGATGAAGTCAAAATCCCAAAAGACACAAACAGGTCAGGTGATGAAGGTAATGGGAATGAATATATGCAGGATCATCCTCAAAGTAGATGTGGACCCTTTTGCAGGCCCTTTCACGTTTTGTCACATCAGATTCGTCACCTATCTCACTTTCATGTTTCTCTCTTATGCAGACCCTTGGAACATCAATATCTACAGAAAAATGCATCAGCCTGAGGATTTAATGGACCCATCCACTAAGAATAGAAGATATCTAAATGAAGAGGGATCTCAAGATTAAGGGCATCCCATAGAAAAATGTGTCAAATATTATCAAACAGCCTGCAGACACTTCAAGTCCAAATGAACATAAGGGGTGAGAAATATAAAGAGAGAAGTGAAAGAATGTTCACCTTCCTAAGCAATTTTAGAAGGGCCTGCTTGGAGTAAATAAATACTGTGAAAGAGAGACACAGGAAGCACAAATAACATACATCCAAACAACAACAGGCAAGAAATATGTCTTCAGAGAAATATGGTAGGAGGAACATGAAGCCAACAGATTTTTCTTCTCTTATCCTGTCCACTTTGTTCAGATCCTACCTACTTCACTGACTCTTTCATTTTACTCCCATTATATGGTTTTGCATGGTCTGTTTGAATTGTTAATAGAAAAGGGAAATGCACCTGGAAAAGCCACCAAAAAACCAGCAATGGTAGAAATTGACCATCCACAATTGAACAATTATGTGAAAATGGCCAAAATATGGAATACAGTAAGATGGCCTAGAGAAAGGTAATGGCATAAGGATTAACACTGAATACCTGCTACTTCCACTGACAGATGAAAAGAACTGAAAACGAACAGAAAAATAATAAACAATCAGACAGAACAGTTCTGAGAGTAACACACCAGACAAATCCCAAACATAAAGATGAAGGTGCAACACTCATGGGTGAAAGACTGAAGTATGTGATTGGAATAAAAAATAGTAAGAATGGAGCAAAGGAAAAAGGGGCCTTGATGCCAATTGATTAAGCAGAATAAACCAGGTTAGTGTCAGCCAAAGAAGTGCTATCAACAGTACTTACAAGGAGTATTATGTATCAAAGTGAGGAAATGAATGAAAAAATGAAAAGGGTAAATATACAGAAAAAGGTGAGGCCAGTCATGACTGAGAGCATCAACTGAGGATTAGAAATGAGTAAGTTAGTGTTAAGAGGAGTGGCAGAAGAACTGATGAAAAACATTCCCGACCAAGAATAACCCCAACAAAAAAACTGGGGGTGGAGAGACCACTCCATCAGTAGAATCTTGGTGGCAGATATTTTCTCTTTGACAGACAAGCTCTGAACACCTGATACATGAGAAAGCTTAAGACATACTTAACGGAAATGAGCCAAAAAAAACTAACAAAAAAAAGTCAAATGCATGGAAGCAAACAGATACCTCTCTGGTGGTTGATACACGAAATGACCTTGAAATTATCAGAGTGGATCATGACCAACTAAAATGACAGGAAGAGGGAGGAAATGTAAAATGCCAAATTGATGGAGAAAAGTTTGAAAAGACTAAGGCAGAATGAATGCTGCTTAGAAGCCTACATACATAAAGTCATATCTTCATACCATTTCCAAGCAGCAAGAGATGCTCATTGTGGTATTGTCATGACCAAGCCACTAAGACATGTCCTCACCAAGAGAAGAGAGAAGACTCACAATCAAGGGTAAAAGATTCAGGAAAGATTTCACTGATCCTGCACTGACCACTGGAGAATGTTCATGCATGTAATAAAGGAATGAGTAGTTGAAGAGAAAACAGAGTACTAAAATGTGAAAGAACCTCACAGGCTAAGGGTAAATGAGATGCACAAAATTTGATTACATTATATTCTTCACTGAGAAGTGGTGAAGGCTGAGCTCAAATGAAATCCAAGTTGACGAACATGTCCAAATGTATCAAACAATGAGTAGGCATAAGAAAAAGACTTGAAAGGCTTGACAAGGTAGGTCAGCTGAGCAGCATTCCACAGGATAATCTGGGTGAAAGAGAAGAATTCTTCCTAAAATGGGATGAGGAAAAGCAAATTATTCATGTAGTATTGGAATCTTATCCCTAATCAATAAACATCATAAAAAGAGATTTATGACTTCATTGGGAACATAAGTAGAAAATGTAATGCCAAAAGGAAAGGCATGGAATTGAAAAACCTGATCACATTGGATGAAGTGAAGAAAACATCTGGAGGACAGTACAACCAGCATATTAAAAGACATCCAAAATACTGGATGAAGAGTTGAGTTGGTTGATTTGGCATTTTATGGCACAAAGCAGCTAGGCTATCTGCACCAAACATCTAGTAAGAAGTTAAAATTAAAGTAAATTTGGTGTAATTCATAAAAGGAAATTAAGGTAAAACAAAAAAACGTTTTTAAAAAGCATAAATGGTATTAAAACCAATGTTTACAACTAGTCTAGAGCGGTAAGAGAAAAAATAAAATAAAACAAGTTGTAAAGAACTTTCTGTGGCATAATTTTAATTATCATAACTTCCCAGGAAGACTAACAGATTGCTCACTCCAAGTCAACTGCCAATTGGCATGGAGCTGAGCCTTAAATACAGGACCACAGTCTAACTACAGAACAGGCACAGCAGTGATAGTGCCAGAGCAGACAGATTTAGCTATATTGTCAGCAAGCTTGTTCCTGCAAATACCAACATGGCCCAGTAACAGAAAAAATGGAGAGAAGTAGATGTCAAAGAGAAATGGGCCAGTTGGTTTTGAATATCGGTGAAAACAGGGTGTGAACTAACATGAAGTGATTCCAGGGTCACTAGAGAACTAAGCAAGTCAGTATAAATAGTGCAGTTTGAGACTTAGCTTCTATGTGATCCAGGGCAAGAGAAATGGCATACAGTTCAGCAGTGAACATAGAAGCTGTAGAGGGGATTCTGTGCGCAATCACGGAACTGCAACAAACCATGGCAGAGCCCATAGAATTACCTGATTTTGAACCATCTGTATAAATTGGAATGGAATGATTGTTCAAAAGATGTTCAGTAAATAAAAGACGATACTTCCAATTGAGAGTGTCTGCTTTTCTCAGGTGACATAAAGATAGGTCACATCTGGGAACTGTAGTAAAAGCCAAGGTGAGATGAACTGACCAGTGGATACAATTCATCCAACTGCACCTGGATACTAAAGCCAAAAGGAGCAATGATAGATTGTCTGGTCTGGAAAAGTTAGGCCCACCAAGGAACAATAACACACAACACCATGTGGGATGCTGTGGTAAGGATCGAAGTTTCAAAGCATACAGTAAAGACAGTTGCAAACAGCACAGGCGAAGAGGAGGTACATGAGGCTCTGTGTATAAGCTCTGAACTGGGGAAGAGCAGAAAGCTCCAGTGCAGAGCCAAAGACCCTTATGATGAACAGAGTCCAGCATCTTCAAGGCTGAGATCCTGACAGAGCAATAGACCAGTGATCCACAGTCTAGTTTTGATGGAATAAGAGCCTGATATATCTTTAGCATAGAACATTGATCTGCTCTCCATGTGATGGAAGAGAGGACACGGAGGATGTTCATTGCTCTTGTACATTTGACCCGTAGCTGTTTAATGTATGGTATAAAGGTCAGCTTACAGTCAAAGATAAGTCTCAAGAAATTTGTCTCAGGGACCATAATTTCACCAATATGGATTTCAGAATCAGGGTGAATACCCTGTTAGTGGCAAAAGTACATGCAAATGGTTTTAGAGGCACGAAGTTAAAGCCATTTGCTGTGGTCCACTTCAGTAAACAATGAGGGCAGTCTGTAGCTGCTGCTCAATATACCTCATGTTCAACGACTGACATGAGGTGTGAAAGTCATCGACACAGAGCCCATTTGCAATTGTGATGGCATTAATCTCTATACTGAAAAGTGTGACACTCAAAACACAGACCTGATGGATGACTCCAAGTTCATGTAGAAAAGAACAGGAATGTGTCGAGCCCACATGAAATCGGAACAGCCTGTCCATGAAAAAAGTTTTAATAAAAATGGACAATTGGCCACATAACCCACATAAATAAAGGTCTTGCAAAATGCCATACCCCAATGTTGTATCATAAGCCTTCTCATTGTCAAAGAATATTGATACAAGATGTTGTTTGAGAAAGGCTTCTCTGATTGACATTTCTTGTCTAATTAGGTGGTCCATGGTGGAGCACCGTTGTCAGAATCCACCATAGCCAGTCTCTCTCAAGATTATAGAAGAATGATCACTGCCTTGGGGGTTACTGTCAACCCTCCACAGAAAGTGGGAGAATAGAGAAGAGGAGCAAATCAAGAGATCAATAGCAGTAAAGGACTGACTAGAAACGTGAAAATAAGAATATGAACCACTATTTAAAAGAGAAAGGTTGTGATCAGAGAGCATATACTCTACAGAGAGACCCTTCCCATCAATATCAGCACTTCCCCAGAAGGGATGATGTCCATTAAATTCCCCAGGATTAAAAAGCAAGATGACAACTGTTCAATCAGAGGACCAAGGACTGACTGATCATAGATCTCTCCGGCCAACAGGTAGAGAAAACACACAGTGATGGGATGACCCATGGAAGCACAAATGGCTACAGCCTCCAAGGGTGTGACAAGTGGCAAATACAAGGTGGGCACATGTTGATCAACCAACATTGCCACCCCTCTACGCATCTATCCATCACACAGCCTGTTCAGTGGTGGCACAAGGATATTCTTGTTGGGGGGGCTGAAGTAAACTGTGGAGGGGCTTCCCAAAATGCCATCTATATGAAATATAGATGGTAAATTAAAATAATGTAAATACCAAGGTACATTTCAGAAAGGTGTGCTATTTTGAACTGCAATTTCAATGCAGTTTTCATTGGAAACTCATACTCTGATTAATAATTCAATATTACAAATTAAAAATTATCTGTTTATGAAAATATGCGTATATGTAAAACAGGAAGCTCACCTAAATTCCACCCAAGGTAATACATAATACTAAAGAAAATCAAGATCAGCTTAGGTTGAACATCTGATATACCATTAAGAGTAAAGCTACAAATCAAAAGAAATTTAACATAAAGACATAGTTTACATCGCAGAAACAAATTATCCCATGTGAAGTTAATACACTCTGAGGAAAAGTAAGGTCACTATCAGGCAAACTATCTTTCATCATGTTGTGTTTATAATCAATGTTACTTCAAAACAATGCATCTGTTCTGGTGATTGGCAGCAAATATGTCTATAACAGTATCAATAGAGTTGTTTTGCCCTCCTGGAGTTTACTGATATGACAGCAAGGTTGTTGGTGGGGTTGTTACCATTGCTGTTGCACAAGTATGTCTTGAAAAGCTTCAGACATGAGAAACTTCTCTCACAAGCAACTGAAGTGACAGGCAGAGTCACAGCGATGCATACAAGTTTGTGGAGATCCATGAAGGCATCCTTGTATGGCTCCAGCATGGTTGCAAGCTCCAATGGTGTGGATACTTCCTGCCCCTTATTTTTCTTCCTGGCAATTAGCTGGTTCAACTAGTGGACCTCCACTGTGAAGTCATCCTCTGCCACACTATAGTTTGCTGTCATTCCTAAGAGTGCTTGCATGTCCAGAAATGTGGAGTGTTTGGGGTTCAATGCAGTTGCACCCATCAGAACACTGCAGACATCAGAGGAGGATCTTCTATTCAGCTCGTTGAACATCCTGTCTATAATGGCATAGAAGGTGTGTCTCCTGGCATCTGGTGTTGGTTCCTCTCTTTGGCCAGTACTAGATGTGATTATGAATTCGTCCAGGTGTCTGGGGCAGATCGCTGTCCACCTTGATGCACTATCTCAGTGCGTATTCCCACTTTCTTAGATATATACTCAGCAGACTCTTCCAAGTCTTTCCATGCTGCTTCAGTTCTCATTTCTGAGAGACCAGAGATGACAGATTGCACTGGGTACTCTGCAGAGACCAGCTGCAGGTCAGGTGACTGGAGGTGGTCTGATAGCTGTTTTGTCATCAGCAGTAGTTTTTCTATGGCCACTGGCAGGGAGGGTTCTTTTCACAGCCAGACAAGAAGCATGCTGGCAGGTCCATCTTGTGTCTGACAGTCGCTTCAACTCTATGTGCTGGCTCACGAGTTCAAGCTCCTTCTGCACCTTGAGAAATTCTTCATGCACAACTGATGTACAGAAGAATTTGTACAGCTTCTAACTTGTCACAAAGAACTCTACTGCAGCCTGGACATTGTACACACAATCAACTAGCACAAGGTTGAGCCTGTGTGCATAGCAGTGGACATACACAGCCTGAGACACCTCTCTCCTGAACCTCTTCTGTATGCCAATGATGTGCCCTGAGATGACTGCAGCTCTGTCATAGCACTGGCCAATGCAGGCATTATGATCAATAGCACATTTAGCCAGAGTCTCCATGATTTTCTTGAGCAATGAATCTGCATCCAGACCCACAGCAACTGTGAAGTCCAGGAACTCTTCATGAAGGCTCTGTTGGTGGAGGTACCTTACCACAATAGACAGCTGTTCTTGTTTGCTCACATCCTTTGTTTCATCCACCATTTGAGCAAAATGCTCAGCTTCCATGACCTCTTTGCTGATATCCTTCCTGATCATTCCAGCTGTGATGTCAAGCAGTTCATTTTGGATATTATGGTGCATATACTTGGCATTGCCAGGACCACTCAGCTTCTCCTTCACAATTTCATCATACCTGGAAATCATGTCAAGAAGATCTATGAAATTGCCCCTATTATCTGACTGACTACCTTCCCTTGACCTCTCTGGGCTTCATTCTGGCAGGCTGTGTAGAGCAGTGCATATATCATGGCTCTTATGTAATGTCAGTTTTCCTCCACAGTTTTAGCATGGCTTGCATTGAGAGCATGTTGGATCCTTGCACCCTATGTTTTCTGCAATTTAAACTCTGCCCAATCTTGCATGACAAACTTGTCTCCTGCAGAGTTATTATGGGACTTCAGTGATTTGGTCACCTTCTTCCAGTTCCAGAAGCCTTCATGGGTGAAGGATTTCTCAGTTTTACAGAAGTGTGTGTGACTGAAAAGACGACATGCGAAGCAGAATTTAGCATCTTGGGTTACAAAGTACGCTAACCACAAGTGCTGATCACGCCAATTCTTGTTGAATTACCTTGACTGGCTGCTGTATTCTGTGGCCGGGTATCTCTTCAAGTCTGGACAGGTAGGACCACTATCTGGAAGCTGGCTCAGGTCCTTGGGTCCTGGTGGCAGTTTTTCACCTTGGGTGTGAGTGGTGCCCTCTTGCAGCTAAGGTCCCACACTAGTCGTGTCTGCATTCTCACCATCACCACTGTCCTCCTCACTTGCACCACATGAGTTTGTAGGACCATCTACTTGCTGCCTCTTCTTGGGTAGCAAGTAGTGTTGCATAATCAACCCTATGTATAGTATGACTGGTTTATGTTTTGGTGGGTGATGTCTAACTCTTGTCTTGTGTGTTGGTGTCCTTGTTTGAAAATGAGTCGCTGATTTTCATTTCCGTTTATTAATCCAAACTGAGTGTGTGTTCCAGTGTGAGGTCGAGTACCAAAGAGAGAGAAAGACACATAAACAAACATAACTCCCTTTTATACAGAGCTTCACGAACATCAAAGTGACCCCCGAGCCGGCTGACTGCTAGTACCACTTCTTACTTCCAAGTTGTGTTAGTATATGTGAAACGAATGGGAATTTCTCTCCTTATAGTGGCATTAAGGCTTACAAAGGATATTCATTTTAAACATTGAAATCTAAGGAAAAAGATATAACATACATACTATTGGGTCATTTCATGAATAAGGAACAAATACCAAGTAAATATAGTTCAACATTACAAACAACTGCTCTGTGGCATTGAAATCACCAAATTATATTAATAGCACATGAAAATCCAGAACATATATGTGAAATACTGTTAGAGAAAGTGTTTATCTTTAACCATATAGCACAAGTACTTAATTAAAGGGTAGTGATAATGTAAAATTACAGGGCTAATTAAGGAACACAAACACAGCTTTGATAGGGCATGTTGTAAAACTGTGGGCAGCTAATGGGAGTGAGCGGGACGGGGGTGTGTGCGGTTGGCATATGGATCTCGATTGGGCTGAGCCAATCATTAGCTGTACGCAGAGCATACACCATGGTCAGTGGCTCAGTGATCATACGCTTAAGGCATTCGAGGCGGGAATCGCACACTCGAACAAAGCAAACCCACGGCCTGGATATTGAATGGTCATAGTAGCACCAAAACAAAATGTCTAAATTGCAGTTGACCTTCACAGAAAGGCTGGTTTCTTCATAAGTTCACATTATTCATACAGGCCAAATTGTGACTGTGATATTCTTATTATTATCATAAGTGTGACAAGCACCTGTTACAATAATGTAACTGCTACATTACATTAAATTAGGCACTTTTAAATAGTCCAATGACAATCTCAAAATTCATTCTAGAATTGTTTAGAAATATTATTTGGTCAGTTAACATGTAAGGTTATTATCTAATCATAAGTATAACATTAATTGGATTGTAAGTCAAAATTTTAAGTGTATGCCACAATCATCAGTACAATTTTGGATGGCTGATACACAATGCAAAATGATCTCACAGAGGACACAACACCGACTAAATGCTTCATAGTTCTGACCTATACACAATACACTTATACGTGCATGCTATGTTTTACTTTTCAATAAAAGATAAATGAAATTAATGGGTAAATACCTGTGAAACTTTTGGTTTATCAAGTAAAATCCCTGATGTTGTATTGTAACTCATAATCAACGTGGATATCTAATCTTCGTCAAAGCTCAAGATAGAATGGCATTACACAGGGAGCGGCAATAAAGCGCATGAGTTTCAGTGCATTCAGTACGTTGCTATGGGACGCATGACACATACTTCCATCTTAATGAAGACGTTGAGTTCTACAGATCTTGTCTCTTTTTTTTAATTGTTAAGCAACAACGACAATTGTGTTTTCCATATTTTATGAATATATATAGGTAACAATATTGAGGGGCTTGGCTCATTTGGGAAGGGAGGCCCCTCTTGGCACTGCCACTGAGCCTGTCATTTCTGTAGAAAGAAAACTGCCGAAAGGTGACTGTATTAGCAGGTTTCAAAAATGTTTTCTGTATGAAGAGACATACAGGATGGTAGGAAGCAATCAGTGTTTTGATGTCATCCAGATCAGAATGTAAACCTCCACAGTTCCATTGTATCAAGGTGGCCATTTTTATTTCTGTGTAGGCAGATTGGGTGGAGAGCCCTTCTGTTTACAACCACATCTTTATTATTTACTATCTTTATTCTAGGTAGGTCTATCAACCTCCACGAATCCTGCCCTGGGTCAATTGGGCTGGTCTTTGCTGTTGAAAGAGGATTCCAGCAACCAAGGATGTGAAGGAATGACCGTTTTGTATCTTGGGGTGAGAGACGATGTAACCGAGGAAATGCCCATACCCAGAACTAGAGGAAATGGATCTTGGGATTTGCTGAAATGTACATTAAAGATAGAGATGGGTGTTGAAGTTTATTCATCAACTTTTTTAACCATGGAGGTTAAAAGACTTTTCATTTGGTTTGAGAACGATTTTTTTGGAGGCACAGAGAAATCCGTTTGCACTCCCACTGTAGTAGTGAAACAAAGTGCAGCAGCATACTCAGGGTGAGTAATGTTTTGAATCGTCTTCAAAAGCTGCAACTCTTTTTCTTCCAAACGTATTGGGCAAGAACAAAAGTAGGATGGGTGAGAGCCATTGCAATTAATGCAATGAGGGTCTGTTTCATGCTTGTAGGCATCATGGTTCTTGCCACCGCAACAAGCACATGTCAAGGAACCATGACATGATGTCTTCAAGTGACCGAACCGCTGACACTGGAAACATCTGAGAGGTTTTGGAATGTATGGCTGTACCCTGCAATTAAGATAACCTGCCTTGATGGTGGGAGGTGGACGTGGTAATGTAAATGTCAGAATGAGGACACTGCTCAGCATCGTAATTCCATCTTTGCAAGTGGAGATACACCTCACTGCAGAAACTCCTTGGGTGTTGAAACCAGTGAGAATCTCTGACTCGGGGATGTTCTTCAAATCCGTCTCAACAATAACTCATCATGATAAATTCAAAGTAGCATGAAGCAAAACCTCAATAGGTATATCCCCAATCACCTTTGAATGCAAGAAGAGTTCAATGTGTTGAGATGTGGATGTTTCCACCACTGTGCCACCAAATTGAAGCTTCTTTACTGACTTTGGAGAGCCAGCAAGTCCCTCTAGTTCCTTCTGAATGAAAAAGGGAGACACCCAATAGGTCTGTCTGAAAGAGAATGTAGCATAAGAAAATTAGGTACAACAGGTGTTACAGATGTTGAACATTGCTGCTCAGAATCTTGAAGATGCGGTCTTTCACTTATGGACTGTTTTTTCACTATTTTTAGTTTTTATTTGGAGGATCCATAATAAAAAAAAGGAATATTTTGGTGCCCATTGACCCCACCCACCATGGAGCCCTATGAGGTGATGCACTACAATGCCAAACAAGGACACTGCAGGAATGCCAGGGTTTTGTGAGCTCTACACCAAACTGCCAGCACCATATATAATGTCCACAAAACCTGTTGAGAACATCCAACACTGGTACTTGGATGTTCCTAGCCCACGTGGACCACCCTAGGGGGTCACCCTAAGGCTGCCTATTTACAGGAATTCAAGGCCAAAGTGTTAGATGCAGATAATTCCTACCTAGTGTTAAACACTAAAACTACCAAAGTGGTGTGATAGGGTTGGACCCCTCAATCAGTAGGATCCTCTCCTCCCCTTTACAGGTCACCATGCACAGCAAACACAGGGGTGAATGTTTAGATCCCAGAGGAGGTAAACTGAAAAAACAGAACCTTCCCTGGGATGCCCCCTCACCATGTACAGGAATCCACACCAAGGGGTTATTTTACGCTCTCTTGAGTTATGTGCAATATATTACATAGAAAGTAGGAAAATGGAGTCAAGGGCATTCAGAACCTTAAGTCACATGACTTTAAAAGCATGAAAACAAAGTTAACAAGGAAATTTTTTTTACATTTCAGGGTTAAGCCTACCTGATTTGAATAATAAAATTAAAAAAGTGGCAATAACTTCATACAAATCTGGCAAGTTGAGCAAGAACTCAAAATAATACTGAAATTAAAGTGACCTTTAGCTGAATGATGCTAAAAATTTAAAACTCAAGATCAGATGGAGTAAACCAAATGATCAAACCTAAAGTAAAACAATACAAAATAATATATTAAACTAAATGTAGTTTTAGAGTCACAAGATCAAAATGAGCAAAAAAAATAAAGTTGCAATTTTAAACTGAAACTTGCAAAAACAAAGTGAAAAATGCATGCACATATGTCTGTGCATATATAAAATTTACAATGTGTGTCTAGAACAATAACAAAAACTTATAAAAGTCTTTTATCTATTGTAGCTATTCAGCATTGGATTTTACAGGAATTTAACTTTTCTCTCTGAATACCTCCCAAGAAACTGGATATCTCCTGCTAGAACAATTTTCTTGAGCTATAAACTCATTAACAATTTGGTTGTCTCTTGCAGTAATTCCAGGTATTTGTACATCTGTCAAACAGCCTGAAACTGACACTACTATCACCAGTCTTCAGTGGTTTTTTTGTGTTGTTTTTTTTCCATTAGGTTGTTATCACCTACCCCTGATAATGACTTGACAAATAAAAAAACCTTCAGTAGGCCAACAAAGAGAAGACTTGAGGATAAAGGCTGGTGTGGAAGTTAAAAATATTTACTACTGATGAAATAAAAGAATACTTAATCTTGATATTACAGCTATTGATGAAACATGAAGTTAGAATTGTGCTTATTGTAAGCTAATCATGTCAAATTACTTTATGAGATTGAAAACTATAATTAATATGTGTGTGTGTGTGTGTGTGTGTGTGTGTGTGTGTGTGTGTGTGTGTATTATACTTATATTTACACACTGATATACAGGTTCATTTACTTTTATAAAAAAAGCTAATACAAACTTTTGACTTCAGTTATCTCTATTCAAATGCATAAAGTACTTGTAATTAAAATAACCATTTAAAGTAATGCTATAAAAACTTCATAAAAGTACTGCTATCAGCTTCTCACACACAATACTCTTTATGGAGCAGATAAAATTTGTACTCACCAGGGTCATATTTCCACAGATCTTTCATAGGTAAATTTCCTGAACGACCCCCCAGTAGATAGATAATTCCTTCTTTGGTTGAGCAAAGAGCATGCTTTGATCGAACACGTGGTATATTACCATAATTTTCTCGGTTAGCATGAATCAATGACCACATCTTCTCTGAGAAACAATACACAAAAGTTAATATAACAATAATTACATGTTATAATTTTTTTAAAAGAATTATAGACAACAAGGAACAAGTTGATTCTAAGATGCTGTTCTATCTCGTGCACACACACACACACACACACATATATACTGGTTTAAGAAAAGCAAAAAGTCAAACCCACCTTTTATTTTTCAGAATATTGCCAATTCCAATCTGGTACTCCTGTTATGTTCTGGTCTCTTCTACTATAATGGCAACTCATCCCATATCTCAATCACCTTAATGGTAAAAATACAATTGTCTTAACTGGAGTCTAGTTTATCATTTACAAAATCTTAAACTAGAGTCCTTATATCTTATTAACTTAAAACTATAGAACAAAAAATATCACAACCTTTTATCCTATCAATCATTAAAATAATTTTGTAAAGTTAATAAGATTGTCTCTTACCCTTCTTTTCTCAAGATAAAATAAATTAGAAGATCCTAATCTATTCCTATAACATATCCATCCCCAAAACCATCCTAATAGAGCTCCTCAGCCCTTTTCCAATAAGTTAACATCTTTTCTTTGTTAAGATGATCAAAACTGCAAAAAGGTGTTCTATGTGACTGTACTTGAAAGGTATGTAGAGATAAACAGCTTTACTATTAACAACAGAGCACTGTATTCATAGCTTGAGAAACTTAAAGATCTCTACATCAAGATCCTTTTATCAAATATTCTGTTGCATTTCTATCTGTATTAATCACATGATCCTAATTATGATATGCTACATACATTACCTTGTACTTATTATAACTTAAGGTCATTTATCAAATATTTTTCCAGTTTTAACAACTATTTCAAGACATACTATAGTACTTCAAAATGGCCAGAAATAATCAAGGGTTTAATATCATTGACAACCTTTAATAATATGTTCTATCACTGTCATTGACCACTGAGGCACACCAATGATAAGTAGGGTCTAATTTCATTCATTCACTACAAATAATAACCTTTTCCTTCCCTCCATCTATCACCCTAAATTCATTTAACTAGTTTTCTCCTACTTATTTTATTTTTGCATTTTGTATTTTGTTGGGCATTTTATCAAAAGCTTTCTGAAAACCTAATATACAAAGTCATGCCCTTTCCACCATCTAGATAATGGGCAACACCCTCAGCTAAAAGATAACAAATAAGTTAGGCAATATTTCCCTTTGGTAAATCTATGTTAGTCATATGAAATCAAAAATGAAGGCCATGCAAAGTTTCCTTTACTGGACTCTAGAATCTTTGTAATTATACAGTATATTAAATTACCTAATATTTTAATTGTAACTCTTATCATCACTTTAAAAATAATAGTAATTATTCAACTCAGAAAAAAGAGGACTAATTACCTAAACTTTTACATTCTTTGAAACTGGAGAAAAAACTTATTTGGTCTTCATGTCTTATCTATCTGTAATAACTTAAATCTTTTAACTTAACTGCCAATGATTAATATCTATACAAATCATGTCAATTACAGTATTTCCATCAGCAGGATCCTGCTCAAGAATACTAATAAATTTTATTGTAAAGGAAATATAAAAGTTCACAGTCTTTAACAAAAACCTTGAAATTTATGATGTTTTAAGAACCCAGTCCCCATTTCTTGATGACCTGTTAACCTGAAGACGATCTAGGAAGATCAAAACGTTATTTTCCATTTTATTAGTAAAAAATGTTAATACCCATACCAGCTATGCTGAGATACCAATCTCTATTTATTTTAACCTTTTGCTTTCATTTATCATACCTAAAGAGTCCTTATTTTTAGTTTTAACATTATCAGCAAGATGTCTCATATAATCCCTTTTTAATTTCTTAATTTATATTTTACTCAAGTCTCTGGATTACTCTTTATACAATAAAACATATCTTTCCAATCAATTTAAACTTATAGTATTTATCTCCGATATTTTCTTCTTTATATCCCTATTAAGAATTGTTAAAGGTTTGTATGCCTTTCTGTATGTATATGTATGACTGGTCTACTTTTTTATTTTAATGAAAATTTGTTTCTTTTGATGAAGGTAGAGATCACCTCAAGTGGCTGAATGGCCTTCTGTCACCTTACACATTTCATTGACTGTTCTCTTGCACATAACTAGCTGGTATGTACACAAACATTTAGACAATATCACATTATTTTTACCACACCATTAGTAGCAGTCATCCAATACAATTATATTATGAATTACTAAAATATACCCCATTGGATAATTTATTAACATTACACATGGCAATACTAGCACTACTACAAAAAACAGTATTATAAAGTAACACAATAATTTAACAAATTTGATTTCCTTATGCATCAAATTATATATATATATATACATTTTTCTGATATCTGTTAGATCAAAGAAATTAATTTGTAGCCTTTGAAATTGAAAAAACTTTTGGGTAACACAAAAATCTTGTTTATTTACACAAGACCTCAAATTTTGACTTGCTTCCATATTAATTCTTTATTCTTATCCTAAGTGACAAAGACAAAAGATATGTTACTATAGTTCAAATATGTTAAACAAATGGTATTCCTGCTTACCCATAATAGTTTACCACATTTAATACAGTATAATAATCAAGATATGGTATTTATGTAAAGTACACATAATTATTAAGTTTCATTTAATTTGGTAAGGTACCAATACCACAACCTTCACCACTCTTTGTTAATTCAGCATTTTTATCAACTCCTTTTTAACATTCAACCCTTTAGTATCTCCATTCTAATTTTTAGTTCTACTGTCTATTATTCTTTCTTTAGTTTTATAATTAGAGCATTTATTAACTGTAGCACCAAGAAATCAAAATTTTCAAGACTTCATAAATCATGTGACTTTTACATACACATTTTACTTTTAGTTAAACTGCCCGAGTTAACAATAACACTTTTTAAAGTTAATAATACGTATGTAGTTACCTTTGTTTACAGAATCTGGAAGTGAATCATCCTTCTTCGAAAATGAAAGTCAATAGAATAATGACACACAATGACGTGATGAACTGGATCAATAGCTACCTTGTGTTTATTGCTACTACTACCAGAACTCGTATTACCAGTAATTGACTAGAACTAATTAGTAATCATACTGTGAACACCACCACAGGATTTTGCAATAACTCATTTACGTTTTAATTGTTTAGTAATAATATCTAACTTAAAATCTTTGCAAAAATATTAATGGTTAATTTATTCCTACTTAAATTTGTGCTTTCTACTATTAGGCCTAAATATTGCAGAACACTCTTAACAATAAATTGCAAAGATATAATTAAACAGCACTTTTCTTTATTCATCAAACAATACCACAAGAACAATAAACGACCTCAATACTCATACTACACACAAATTAATATTACCGTGTTTCTCCGATAATAAGACTTACCCATAAAATAAGACCTAGTGTGATTTTGGGGGATAGTTTTAATATAAGCCCTACCCTTAAAATAAGCCCTAGTTAAGAGTGGCAGGAAGAGGAAAGAAATAGAAAAAAATTAATTTATTAATTAGTTTAATAGTTAGTTAATTAGTTTGTTTAAGTATTAATCAGTTAGTTTAATAGTTTAATAATAGTTTATTTTAAATGGTTAGTTTAATAGTTTTACTTTATAACTTCATTTTTTAATATATCAAAATAAGACATCCCCCGAAAATAAGCCCTAG
Organism: Tachypleus tridentatus; assembly: GCF_004210375.1. NCBI lineage: Eukaryota > Metazoa > Arthropoda > Merostomata > Xiphosura > Limulidae > Tachypleus > Tachypleus tridentatus. The sequence continues at coordinate 84,854,262 of NC_134836.1, read as the reverse complement.
TGTCATATTTTGGAGTGAAAATTAATATAAGCCCTGTCTTATTTTCGGAGAAACACGGTAATAACCCACTATAAAACAATAGATATGTTTGCTTCGTAAACTATAGATGTAGATATTTCCTACCTAGTGTTAAACACTAAAACTACCATAGTAGCTACGGTAATTAAAAACAAAATTCGTGATGAAAATTACGTTTTTTGAAATTTAGTGTTTAATTATCATTTATTATAATCGTTAAATAACAATGATCAGTATAGCACGAAACAACTAGTCTCTTTCTCTCTCTCACACACACACTCATATATATATATATATATATATATATATGTATGTGTGTGTGAAAGAGAGTAATTGTTTCATACAATCTATTACTATGTATATATATATACACACTGCTGGTCAAAATCTTAAGGCCAATGAACATAAAGAAAAAAAATATGCATTTTGCGTTGTTATACTCAACCACTTATTTGAGTAGAGCCTCGAAAGATGAAAATAAGAAAAGAGAAAATAAAAATAAACTTTTTTAGCATTTAATATGGAAAATGTGAACACAATGAAATTAGCCTAAATACTAGCTGGTCAAAAGTTTAAGACCATACTGAAACGAAGAGTTAATCGGTAAACACTTACCGAAATTTAGTCATTTGTGTTCAAGCATTAGTGTTGTCAACATCTCCTACTGACATCTCCTGTGTTACATTGGATAAGAACATGGCAAAGGCTAAAAAGTTGACAGAGTTTGTACGTGGCAGAATTGACGAGCTGCAAAAGCAAGGTCTCTTTCAACGTGACATCGCTGGTGAGATTGGGCGTAGTAAAACTGCTGTTGCAAATTTCTTAAAATACACTGAGAAATACGGAACGAGAATTTCAAGTGGTCGGCCCAAGAAAAATTCGCCAGCGTTGAGCAGGAGGATTCGATGGGTTGTCCGGTAAGACACCAGTCGATCGTCGAACCAGATTAAGGCCCTTATGGACGCAGAATGCAGCTCAAGAACAATAAGACGGCATCTACAAGAGAAAAGCTTTAAAATCCGTAAACGTCTTCATAGGCCACGCCTCCTTCCACACCACGAAACAGTTCAGTTAAGCTTTGCTGAGAAGCACCAAACATCGGACGTAGAAAAGTGGACGAAGGTTTTGTTCTCTGATGAGAAAAAATGTAACCAGGATGGTCCAGATGGCTTCCAACGTTACTGGCACGATAAGGATATCCCACTGGAGACATTTTCCACACGACACAGTTGACGAGGTTCCATTATGATCTGGGGTGCTTTCTCCTCCCATGGAACAATGGAGCATCAGGTTATACAAATGCGTCAAACAGTAGCTGGCTACATTGGCTTGCTGGAGAGAGCATCCTTACTGACTGAATGGCCTCGATTGTGTGGAAATGACAGGTTCTTTCAGCAGGACAATGCTGCAATCCACAATGTCTGCAGGACAAAGGACTTTTTCATGGCAAATAACGTGATTCTTTTGGACCATCCAGCGTGTTCGCCCGAACTGAACCCAATTGAAAATGTTTGGGACTAGATTGCAAAGGAAGTCTATAGAAATGGACGTCAAATCCAAACAGTGCATGACCTTCGTGAAGCATTCTTCACCACTTGGAGTAACATTCCAGCCAGTTTTCTGAAAAGCTTATATCAACCATGCCAAAACGAATGGTTGCAGTTATTCGCAATGACGGCCGTGCAATTCACTACTGAGATTTCTTGTTGGGCATTTCCTACCCTGTTTTTGACTTCTTTTTGGTATAGTCTTAAACTTTGGACTAGTTAGTATTTAGACTAATTTCATAGTGTTCACATTTGCCCTATTAAATGCTAAAAAGGTTTTTTATTTTTGTTTTCCCTTTTCTTATTTTCACTACTCAAATGAGTGATTGAGTCTAACAATGCAAAAGGCATATTTTTTCTTTGTGTTCATTGGCCTTAAGATTTTGGCCAGTGTATTGTTGATTTTTATACTCGAGAATCTTCTACAAGTTTATAGAATGGACAATACCTTCGCAATAACATTTAACATTATAAATTACATGCATTTTAAAGTATATATTGAACTGAAACAAATATACTTATTAAAATAAATATACATTAGTAAATTCATTACAGACTAAATATCACCTTTTTCGTGATCGATTGTATGTATGCTGTGCTTTCTACTTGTTTAATAATAAATATTAGGTTTTTCAACGAAATTCGCAATCCATGAAGAGGACAGTGTTTCAGTTTTCTTACATAAGAAATAGCAACACAGGATAAATTTTGAATAAGTTTGTTTTGTTTGTTTGTTTTAAATTTCGCACAAAACTACTCGCGGGCTATCTGTGCTAGCCGTCCCTAATTTAGCAGTGTTAGACTAGAGGGAAGGCAGCTAGTCATCATCACCCATCACCAACTCTTGGGCTACTCTTTTACCAACGAATAGTGGGATTGACCGTGACATTATAACGCCCCCACGGCTGGGAGGGTGAGCATGTTTAGCGCGACGCGGGCGCGAACCCGCGACCCTCGGATTACGAGTCGCACGCCTTACGCGCTAGGCCATGCCAGGCCTAATTTTGAATAAGACAAACACAATGTTGTTATACCATGTTTAATATTTTTGATGAATTATATAAACATTATAGTGTTATTCCTGATTAATTAAACAAAATTTCAATTATCGTATTTTGCTGTATCTAAACTGGTCATTCTTCAAGTCTCTTTTGATGTTTTTAAGGCTCATTTTATGCATATAGGCTGACATCTTGTCTCTTATCATCACATGGTATCCTGACACTCGAGGAATTCTCTCTAGGTAGGTGCTCGAGCAAATCCAGTAGTGACTCTACCCTCGGTGATTCTCTAGAAGTGTTATTGACAGAAACCCTTGGCTATTTAGCTGATTGACTTCACACCACACTGGGAATCTCTTTTCTGGAGGTACCCATTTGGCTGTTCTTTCACAGCTGTTTTTTTAAATACAATCACAGTGAATGACCTTTAGCTTGGATTGCCTGTTCTTATAGGGTCTGTAAACCTAAGCATAGTAAAGTCATATATGACATCAATGGTATTCCCAGCTTATGCATATTTTATATTTTGCTGGTTGACTTTATACTCGAAGTATCTTGTTTGAGGTTGTCAAGTTGGCTTTTCTTTCACAGTAGTTCTTCCAAAGATTATTCCATAGGATAGCCTTCAGGTTAGACTGCCTGTTCTTATAAACTGTATATACCGCATCACTAAATCTTTTTTTTTCTGTAATATATGATTCTTCCCTATATCTGTTTAACTTTGTAGTTTGTCTCATCTTGCAAAAGAGGTCGTATTACCATACCACGTCACTTCGATGAAATATAGCTCTATTCAGGGGCATAGATGCTGGGAGGGGGGGATGAGGGATACACCTTCCCTTCATTTTAGGTGGGGATATGGTGCATACAATTATCCTCTCTACAGTGTGGTCTGTTAAATTGTTTTATTGCATCACAGGCCTACAAATTGTGTGTTTGTTCTTGTAATTCTCGTGTTCTTACCAATCGAATTACATAATTAGGCGTAGATGTAAACTTTTTCAGTAGCCGAAATGTACATCTTTAATATAGGCGTGCTTCTAAGCTTTTCGATCTTAGCGATAGTTCGTAAGTATCAGTCAGTAGGCCTAAGTATTCATGCAAGGCTTGCAAGCACTATCACAGAATCTACCTACGTCTTGTACGTAGTGTAAGATTAAGTAAAATTTTCATCACAACAGATTGAACAGAGCATGAAATTCGAAAATATTACTCCCAACCGTAAACTCCTGTGATCTAGATCTGGCAGGCCATTTGTAGCTTGTAGCTGCATCAATCTTATGTGTATATTGTGCGGTTTCCTTACGCCATTTGTTCTTATGCATGTCTAGTCAGTTTTATTGTCGAACGCCTTACTCTCCTTAGTTGCCGAAGCCACTGATCATAGTGCACGTTTAATGTACAGTTAACGACAGGTTCGGGCCGCTCAGATCCAGACGCGCCCTACATCACCCCCCTCCGCTCCCTTTAGTCTGAGCCTCGATTTTACAACAGGGCTCATTAAACCTGTGTTTGTGGCCCTCATTAATCCATGAAATTTCAGATTATCACCGCCCTCTGGTACTTTATGGTAAAAGAACAATATATTCTCTTGTCATAGATAGTAAAGATATTGTATTTTCTTGTATGATTAGAACACAAAAGGAGCGATTTCAACGGCCTGAAGCCTCTACTCGAATTGTATTGCTAGTTTTTGTTTAGATGTTTTTATTTAATAGACGTGCTTATAGACATTATATCACAACGTGTTTGCCTTTTGATGAGCTTTAACAGGAGTATAATATATTCGTGATTGTTTAAGTATTTTTCGAGAAACTTGCAATTACTTGTGTTGTAACTAGCACACATTATTGTCCCAGTGATGCCCAGGCGGTCAGTCGGCTCGGTAGTCACTGTGAGGTTCGCGCGTTCGACTTAAATACATTGTACGGTTCAGTCTTACTTCCATTCTGTTCTATCTTCGTTTGTTGTACGTTAGAGTTTTTCAATAAAGACTGTATTTTAGCTTGTTGAGTCATCTGGAAAACAGATTCCAATTATGACAAGTAAGCGTCTGAAACTTTACGATATTAGACAGTTCTGCAAGCCAGTTACTAGTACTACAAGTGACAACGCAGATGCAGATAATCCAACAACCTCAAGCAAAGGAATAGAAACTTGCCACACAGAGGAAATACCATGTTCATCAGAGGACGAGTCTGAAAATACTTGTGCAACTATTACACATCATGAACCACCAGATAGCTGTGAAACAAGTTTGTGCAGTAATGAAAAATTGGACGCTCCACAGATACAGTGTGGAAAGCCATGTCATCCAGACGCATAACTAATACCACGACAGAAAGCAAGATATCAAAATATCAAATTTCAGAGCAAGTGGTTTGATGAGTTCTCATGGCTGCACCTCGACAGTCAGACTCAAAAAGTCATATGCTTTCATTGCGCCAAGGCGGAAAATAGAGGTCTTTTTACAGGGAAATTGGAGAGGCCACTGGAGTATACCTTCATATTCACCGGTTTTTGCAACTGGAAAAAGGCAAAACAGAAATTTAACGAACACCAATCCTCCTTTCAGCACAGATGCGCTATATCTCCAAAAGGTTTACTTGATGTAACTCCAGTGACTGTCCAGTTACATGATGGAAAAAAGAAGCAGCAGGAAGAATGCAAAAGAAGTCTAGCCAAAATATTGAGAAGTTTACGTTTCTTACTACGTCAAGGTTTAGCATTACGTGGACATACTGATACGGAGGGGAACGGAACTTCCTGCAGTTAATGAAGCTCCTGGAAGAGGAAGATCCTGAGTTGACGGCCTACTTGTCAAAGAAAACCACATTCACATCACCCTAGGCTCATAATGAAATAATGGTTATGTTCAGCCATCAAATACTGAGAAACATAGCACACAAAGTGCAGTAAAGTAAAATCTTTGCATTAATGGTTGATGGCACTCAAGATGTTGCAGGTGCCGAACAGGAAGCAATATGTGTACGATACGTAGAAGAGAACCTTGACGTCCATGAGATATTTCTTGGTTTGTACAGTGTTTCCAATACAGCTGATGAAACAATATCCTCGGCTATACTTGATGTACTGACTAGACTCAATTTACCACTGTCAGGATTAAGAGCACAAACTTATGATGGAGCCGCTAACATGAGTAGTGCGTACAGTGGATGCCAGGCAAAAATAAAAGAGAAGCAATCGTCAGCTTTGTTTTTCACTGCGGAGCACACAAGGCTAATTTAATAATGCAACATGCAGTTGAAGCTTGTGAATGTGTTCGAGATTCTATCCAGTGGGTACATGAACTTGGTGTCTTGCTTCAGAGGTCAGGCAAATACAAGACAATCTTTGAAAATATTGTATCGTCAGACAGCCACAATGATCCAGTTAAATACATCCGCCCACTGTGTCTAACACGCTGGTTGTGCTGCCTATCTGCAATTACATGTGCTAATAATCACTACAGTGACATTGATGATTCTTTGTCTGAATTAGCAAATGAAAAAATCAGATGTAGCAGTAAAAGCACGAGGTCTGCTGGACAGATTTGACAAAGGAAAGACAGTTTTAGGATTGTTGATGGCTCAGCATCCATTAGCTGCATTATAGAAACTACACCGTGCATTCCAAGCAAAATCAGCGACAGTATCTGGCATGACTGAAGCATCTGCAATGACAGTTGAGCAATTGTGGGTATTGCGAATAGAGGAAGATATTTGATGAAGCTGAGAAAAAGGTAACTTCCCTAGATCTGGTGCCTATTGAACTACCACGCATTCGCAGACCCCCCAGAAGGATCACAGGTGATGGCTCAGCACACCATTCTGCAACAGCTAGAGATTACTACAGTCCAATATTTTGAAGTTGTGGACACAGTCATAGAACATCTGATCACTAGATTCAATGCAGACAACAATGACTTGAGGCAATATCTGGCACTTGAGAACATGATCACATCTAGCAAGATTGACAACTCGGTTATAAACTTCTATCCAGAAATCTCTGCACAACGGCTCGAGTTTCAGTTGTCCATGTTCAAAGGAACAACAAAAGCAGTATCTTTGAAAGGTGCGAAGGATGCGTACTGTAAAATGCATGAAACAAGCCAGCAGATATTTAGTGAAGTGTTTCCTCTCATGAACATTTTGCTTTTATGTCCAGTATTTAGCTGCGAATTTGAACGCAGCCTTTCTGCATTAAGACGGTTGAATACGTGGTTAAAGTCAACTATGTCTCAGTGCCGCCTCAACCATGTGGCAGTTTGTCACACTCACAAAGATGAGGTCGACAAGATAGATATAGAAGAACTTATGAAAGAATTCGTAAACATATCATCGCAAAGGAGGTCTACATTTGGGAACATGTAGACTAGAGGACAAAATGAATCTTACCTCAATGAAAAGTATGAATAATTATGTGCTACATTGTATTGATGTGTAATTTTCAAGAGTTCGCAAAGACATTTTAATTATTTGTATCAAACAACATGAACAGTTTTTCAGTAGATATAAACTTATCAAGGGTAATTACTAATTTTATTAATATTTGAAAACGTAATTCATGTAATGAAAGTTATTAGTAACCTTGTTATAATGGTCATCTTTTATACTGTGCAGTGTGCAGGAATAAATTCATGTTGCAGTTAATTTGTGACACATTTGTCTTTATTCTATTAACATTTTGAAATCTGTTCACAATACCTCACTTATACAAAACTACGTGAAAATCTTGAAGTATCGTGACAACAAGATTACTCTGTGACTTCATGTTTACAGCTTTCAGGTTCACGTAATCAGAGATTACCAATTTGCAAATTGAACAGTCCACATAACTGGTTGCAAAAATCATCCCCCCCCCCATCGGGTGTAAGAAAATATACGCCCCTGGCTCTATTCCTATTTGAATCATAGCAAATTTTCGTTTTAACACTAGCTGCTTCAAATCTATTTTTGTTACAGTCATGTATGATGTTAATACTATATTCTTAGTCACTCTGCATATAATATTTACGACTTTTATGAGTGATTATCCCCACGATATAAATACAAAAGATACAACGACATTTTGAGTTATTTCTCAAACATCAGTAATATTTATTTGTTGTCTGTAGCATCATGCACTCTTATTTTATAATTTATTAGTATTACTGGATTTGAGTCATCTTTACAAAGTTCTTTCTCTGATCACAGTGAAGTTCCATGGGCACCCTAAATTCATTGACGAATTTAATTTCTAGAGTTTCTACTTCCTGGTTAAAAACAGCATTTGCTTTTGGCCATTTAGTGAAATTGTCCATTACAATCATGATATATTTATTTTCACTATATTTATTACTCTGAGGTAGATGATCAAGTAAATCGACAGGAACTTTCAGGGGGTGCTCCAATACAACTGCTGTAGTTGCCTATGACATTTCTTTTGTGGACATTTTCACTCACAGCCCCATAAAAGTTCTCACTTTCTTTTTCTTTTCATTGCCCTCTTAACATCTAAGTTTTCAGAACTTGAAAGATTGTGGAAATGATAGAGAGGTTCATTATATAGAGACTAGAAGTACCAACTGTTGGTGTTGTTTATGTTAACTTGTATCTGTTCACTTTGAATATGACAAACCGTATAGCAGACATAAGTCCCACAATGCCAATGTACATTGTCTTCAGTTTATGTGGATCAACTATATGCAGTGAAGATTTTTCATCATTTTTGATCCACTGACTATGGTTTCATAGTCGTATCGTTTGCCTGAGTGAGTTTTACTTAAATGTTGGGCTACATTAGTGGGTATTAGTTACTACATGAATTATGCTCTGTCGTACTTTAAGATGGTTGCCGTTACTGTCTTATGTTTTTTTCTCTTCACGTTGTTCGCATTCGACATTGAAACATGACATTTGTAATAATTCATTAACAGTTCGATAGAAGTATCGATAGAAGTAGTGTTCTAACATTCAACTCTTCATCCATGTCATGGAGTATGGTAATGGTCCAAGTAGAGGATTTATCCTAGTTGGGTGAAGTAAGGTGGGGATTTTGTATGTCTGTGGACATTTTTGTAGACATGGAAGGTTATCATGAGTCATGAAAAAGAAGTTGCTAAGACGACTCTGGTAAAGTCACAAGAAGTCTAGCAAGCCAGTAATCAATATACTTATTGCTAAAAATACGAGAAGAAAGTCTTGAATAGGACATGTCCTAAGGAAGCAGACAAGGACCAAAACTGAGAAACAGCTAAGGATTACAAACACGAACAAGGGAATACTAAAAGATGAGACTGAAGAACTGGTAAGTCTAATGAAGGAAAGAAAACATAGTAGGCATCTCCCAAATAAGACTCAATGGTGAAAAACAACATAAAGCATTCAACAAAGCATGAAAATACTAGTGTTTTCAGTAAGCAGTAAGTAAGCAGTTTTTATATGAATTTTCATTCTAAATCTGTTTCTCAATTTAATAATTTGAAAGAAAATGTGGGCAAGTTTAAGTTTAGTACAAGTACGAGTTATGTTTTAAACGTTATTACACTACAGTATGGTAAAGTAGAAAATAAACAGATAATATCTAAAGTATTAATACAGATGTCAATAGAAGCAGCAACGAATTGCATATGGAAGAAATCAGTGATGTAACTACGAAAGATGCCACCCTTTGCATAAAAGTAATGAGGCCACCAACATTTATTTCCTGATATCAGTAACGTAACAGCACGCTGAAACCACTCTTTAGTTCAAACAAATTAAATTGTATATCTCTCCCTTTGTAAATATGTCAGTTTCTGCGGTTTCCCTACTGCATTTGTGGAATCAAATGGAAATAATAAACGGAATAGTATTAAGATTATTGAGGCGAAAATTAAGTACATTGACATTAAGAAAGGAAAATCTTCTTCTAATGTTTTCTGATTACACTATGCAACAAAATTTCTACTTTTACTTGTTCTTGGGCAGAAAGTGCTATTTTACAGTTGCTTATGCCTAAAGTATATAGAAACGACCTATTTTTCTCTTCAAAGTTTGCTTTTGTGGCCTGGGAGTGTATAACAGAAACATGATAGACTATATTTTGGGGCTGATACGTGAAAGTGATTCACATTACAGTCGCAAACCTCGAAAAACTACTCACTTCAAAAAATTTTTGTTCATTTTTGTATAACTTTAGTATAAATACATGTAAATCTTGATTCATATATTGTTTTATTCAGACCTTATGTAAATGAAAATGTGCAAATTTGCCCGTTTTTACATGAAAAATAGGTTAATTTCTAAATTTCATTTTCCAGGTCACAAAAGCAAACTTTGTAGGGAATAATGGCCATTCTCTGTATTTTTACAACATAAGCAATTAAGAAATAACACGTATTATCCATGAACAAAATTTGTGTTACATAGTGTTATCACAGATGGTACAAAGCTCTCATCATGAACAATGAAATAGAATTTTAAAAACATTGAAAAGGACACTAAGAACTCCTGCAGAATGTAGTTCATTTATGACTGATAATATTTCTCTTCTGTCAAGAACCCTTCCCTTTTGCTTAGACAAACGTAGATGAAAACGTATGTTGCACATTTTATTACTGTTATTATCTAGATTATATTTAAAAAGTATTTTGCTGACAGTACCCGCCAAGATTTGCAAACATAAGAAAATTATACATTTTCCTTATATGAGGTTCCCCGCTGGATTCACAACGCTGAATATCAGGGGTTCAATTCCCCTCAGTGGATAAACAAGATAGCCTGATGTGGCTTTATTATAAGAAACACACTCACACACCCTTATGTGAGTGATTCATTTTAATCGTTTTTAACATTAAGGCTAATGCTTTAAAGTATGACATCAGGTGACGTTAACAACGTAAATCTTCCTAGAAAACATATCGACTTATTTTTAGACAATTTGACAGCATACATGGAAATTACCCACTCCTATTTAAATTCATCTTAAAAAATTCCTTTTAGAAATTATTAAACATTGTTTTAAATACATTTCAAGCCATGTTTGACATGTAAACTATGCTTATTATTGGCTCGTGGTTAAAGCGCTCGACTCGTAATTGAGGGTTAAGAGTTCAAATCCCTGTCAAACCTAATATGCTCGCCCTTCTAAATGTGAGAGGGTTATAATACGACAGTCAATATCATTATTTGTTTGTAAAAGAGTAGCCCAAATGTTGGAGTTGGGTGATGATGACTATCTGCCTTCCCTCTAGTCTTACACTACCAAATTAGGAACAGCTAGCACAAATAGCCCTCAAGGCCCGGCATGGCCAGGTGAGTTAAGGCTTTCGACTCGTAATCTTAGGGTCGTGGGTTCGAATCCCCGTCGCACCAAACATACTCGCCCTTTTAGCCGTGGGGGCGTTATAATGTGACGGTCAATCTCACTATTCGTTAGTAAAAGAGTAGCCCAAAAGTTGGCGGTGGGTGGTGATGACTGGCTGCCTTCCCTGTAGTCTTACACTGCTAAACTAGGGACGGCTAGAGCAAATAGCCCTTTTGTAGCTTTGCGCGAAATTAAAAAAACAAACAAACAAATAGCCCTCTTGTAGCTTCGTACAAATTTCAAACACAAACAAACAAAGCAAATAATCATGAATCTTTGCCGGAAATTTCAAAGAAACTAAACAATGTTTATTTAAAAAAGTGCTTTCGGTTTTTTTTATAGCATATTCGAACAGTAAATACACTATCCTCTGAGAATGTTTACATAAGCAACCGAACTTATAATTATAATTACATAATAGTTTTGAATAACAACTGACATATTTTTCTATACTTCTTTTTACTCGATGGAAATAAACAGTCTAAGTAAAATAGGCCTGGCATGGCCAAGCGCGTAAGGCGTGCGACTCGTAATCCTCCCAGCCGTGGGGGCGTTATAATGTGACGGTCAATCCCACTATTCGTTGGTAAAAGAGTAGCCCAAGAGTTGGCGGTGGGTGGTGATGACTAGGTGCCTTCCCTCTAGTCTTACACTGCAAAATTACGGACGGCTAGCACAGATAGCCCTTGAGTAGCTTTGTGCGAATTTCAAAAACAAAAATAAGTAAAATAAACAGTACAGTAGCAGTTAACATCATCAGAACAAAACAAGAAAAACTGATATTTTCTTTTTTTAACACAAAGCAATGGGCATGTAAAAAAAACGCTATTGTGGTTCTTATCTGAAGTCCACTTAGTGGCATTTCCTTTGGAAAATATGAAACAAAATTAATACATTTCACCTAGCGTTTAAAGACATTATATTCGCAATGAAATATACTCATTATTGCACTCAATGGGAAGTAAGAAATGGGTGGAGCTATAACCCTAACTTAGGAGAAGCAGTAGCGAAGTTTATAGGACTATTATCCTCTGCTTAAACCACAATGCGGTACCTGTTACCAAAAGATCAAAGACTGCGGTGTTCGAGTAGCACAGCAATCACAAGAGACGAAGAAAGGGAAATCTTTATGCCCTATGATTAGTTTAATAGCAGTATTGGATAGTAGTTACATATAAATACTATTATTTGTTCCAGGTTTACTGTGAATACCTGGAAACTTTGATCCATAACAGGAAAACATCTTTGTCGATGAAGAATAAAGCTCACGAATGAAAAAATAAATAAATAAGAAATCGAACAAACATCGTAGATACTTGAGTTTAACACTTATTAAAGAACGTTGAAAGTGTTACTGGTATGGAAGCTAATGATATTTCAAGAGAATGATTAAATATCCATTATCAGACGTAATTCTTTCAGTATATTACGTGAATTTCAGACACAAGAAGCCTAAGCCTATACAAGAAGTACAAGGAATGTTTTGGTGACGCAACCCATTATAAGCACACACTTTCTTTAATTATATATTTGAAATGCATAGTGCAGAACATTTACAATAAAATAATGGTAAAATTATTTGTGAGATCTAGTTTACATTGTATATTTTACGGTTTATTTATCTCCTTTATATTGAAGTTAAGCATGAAAGAATCTGTCCTTATTTATGTTGGATGCTATATCTACTTGTTATTAAAGGGTTGGACTCTTGACTAGTTGATTATTTATATACTATAAATATATGTAATTCATTAATAGTTTTGTAAAGCCATCTTATGGGATTCTTTATACTGTGTTCAAGTTGTTGTTTATTACGTATGTTTCCAGTGTACAGAGAATACTGGTGATTATATGTTAAATTGTATAAAAATACGCATAATTACAAGTACAAAACAGTAACAATGAACTGGTTAAAATAAAGGTGAAGAGTTTATACTTATACAGTGTGATAATAATAAGTTTAAGTTATTGTATTTTATAGTCTAGTTTAATTATATCTTACATTTCAATTCTGACGTTAAATATCTTTTCACTAAAACAAATATTTATGGCTCTTTATATAAATGCAGCGAAAGAAAATGTCTTTGTGTGATAAGATTGTGACAATTCAGATAACTTTAGAAACAGGAAGAGAGTTTGAATTTTTTGGATGTTTCTCTTTAAATTGATAAAGGTTTTATTTGTATTTCAGTGAAGAGAAAACCGCCCTTTTGTCACCCAGCAACACAACAACAGATCGTTCTTTGTCCAAAAATGACTTCTTTCTCTACTTTTGTGTATAGAGCTATAAGTATTTGTGCTAATAAAAATATTTTATGTCAGAATTTGTATTTTTTAAATAAAGGATTTAATTCAAGTATTATAGATACAATTTGTAGTAATTATTGTAATGAAATAAGTGTCTTAATGTACTAAATTAAAAGTAAGCAATAATTCTTACCTTATAGTTTTAAATGCTTTAAGGCCTAGCATGGCCAAGTGGTTAAGGCACTCGACTCGTAATCCGAGGGTCACGGGTTCGAATCCCTGTTACACCAAACATGCTCGCCCTTTCAGCCGTGGGGGCGTTATAATGTGACGGTCAATCCCGCTATTCGTTGGTAAAAGAGTAGCCCAAGAGTTGGCGGTGGGTGGTGATAACTAGCTGTCTTCCTTCTAGGCTTACACTGCTAAATTAGGGACGGCTAGCACAGATAGCCCTCGAGTAGCTTTGTGCGAAATTCAAAAACAAAAAAACATAAATACTTTAATCAGTGGTTTAAAAACCCTGGTAGGACAGAAAAATAAGTATGGTATTGATAACTGTATATATGGAGATATAGAAGCTTATCTGTTGCTGTTAACTCGCGGCTTTTTCTAATGATGGCATGATGGAAACATATAGAGTTGTGCAATGTGCCTGATGTTATTTTAATAAACGATTGTGCACTTTTATCGGTGTAGCGTTGTTTTCAGTAGATTTAACTTATGCAACACCGTTGTCTTTCACAAAATTCATAGCTACATACATATACGTATAATAAAATTTATGTAGTTCGTGTAAGATAATATTGTTATAGTAACAGTGAAAACACGTAGGTTAAAAACATTAGTTACAAACCAGAATACGAAGCCCTACAACCATATCGTGTTTGAAATGTGCACTCTTTCAGGTGCAAACTGGGCATGACAGTCATTCCCAGTTTTTTTTCGTATGAAGAAAAACCTACCTTTTGAAAGTGTTCGGATTATAGAATTTCTTATTTTATAGTACAAATACATACAACACATATCATGTTCATACAATATGCGTATTCGTGATATTATTCAAAGGGCATTATCTTCATTAACGATCAATAACAAACCGAATCCAGAAACTATCACAAAATAAAATCGACTTCATTCGTTCTGACTCAACCAAACACATCAAGTCACTGAGATGATGCCATGCAGCAATGCTATAGAACTTCTTGACAATTCGTGATGAAGAGAAAACTCAGCCGTTTTTACACATATATTCTTCTTGACAAGCTCAAACGCAGGAAAAGAGCTCTTGCAAGAAGGCGTGACTGGCAGAACTGCGATCAAGTGATAGAGAAAAACACTTCGGCTCCAATACGTATCTGAACTTCTTCTTTTCTAAATGCAAAAAATAAAAAATCTGTTGAGTTTTTTTTCAGTTTGACAAGCTGGACGCCCTCTGCAATTGATGCAGCAAACAGTTTGTATCCATAAACTAAAAGTTCCCACCTAACTGAATGTGATGAAGGCTTGCACAACAGAGAACTTATCAATATTTGGATCAACAAGTAGAATTCAAGAGCAGCAATATATCTTCAGAGAAACGAATTCTTAAAGCATTAGTTTATAAGATGCAATACTTCATAAAATAATATGGCTCAGTTACGATGTTCGCCAGTTATTTAAGTTTCAAAATATAGATTCAATGAACAGCAGACATACTAAAACCTGAATCCAGAATCGAAATTTTGTACTAGACCCAGATAGGCACTGAAAACACTGCTATTATATAATTTAAAATTGTAATTCATGGTGTAAATGATTTATTGTTATGCATTTATTTAACATCTATGCTTTTTTCAGTTGTGTTGATGCGACGTATATTGTTTAATGTGTACTGCAGAAGTTTCACTGTTCTTTAAATTTGTAGACGACTCTCGAGAGTAAGAATCAACAATATAAGTTTAACGAAAATCCTAGCGTATTTTCGAATATTGTTGAACGTTCGAGAATCTCACCTAATTGGTATAAAAGCTAGCCGAGCGACAGAATATTGTTTTCGTCGCTACAGTAAGTAAACTATAAGCCTCAGAAACTATAATTGTGATTAATGATTATTAATCGGAAAACTACAGAATTTGACCAGGATTATTTATAGATTTCGAGCATTACAAACTGTTCAATTTCAGTGAATTAACTTCGGGCACTAGTATATCTACGAGGACATTAGATATATTCGTCGGTAAAAAATCAACTTGTAAGCGGTGTGAAGCCAGCCAAGAAAAGACAGCTCGCTAGTTTTGGCGGGATATAACAGTGTCAACCCAGAATTAATTTTCTCGTCATGGACCTGGATTACCGATAAACTATTCAGTTCTAGACTAGATAGAAGACTCGGTATAGTTTGTAAAACATGTATATAAACCAATATTTTATATAAATATTTCTAAAAACCGACATTATAAATTGCATTTTTTATATTAAAATATACTTGTGTTATGAAAGAAAGTTGTGTGTATTAATCTTGTTGTAAAATATCATAAATTCGATACATATTAACATTTAACTGACTTCTAAATTAAAACATCTATCTAATTGAAATAGTAATACGTGATAAATCGGTGAATCGTCCGAGATAAATTATAATACGTAACATAATAATAATAAGCGATAAATGTGTTAACTAAGTGTTTTCATACTACGAATTATATTTACAAAAACATTTAGGGCCTGGCATGGCCAAGCGCGTAAGGCGTGCGACTCGTATTCCGAGGGTCACGGGTTCGCGCCCGCGTCGCGCTAAACATGCTCGCCCTCCCAGCCTTGGGGGCGTATAATGTGACGGTCAATCCCACTATTCGTTGGTAAAAGAGTAGCCCAAGAGTTGGCGGTGGATGGTGATGACTAGATGCCTTCCCTCTAGTCTTACACTGCTAAATTAGGCTAGCATAGATAGCCCTCGAGTAGCTTTGTGCAAAATTCCAAAACAAACAAACAAGCAAAAACATTTCGATAGCGAAACGTCTTCGTATCACACAGTATATTCACAGGAAACTTTACTATAGAGAAACATTTTAACATCATACACCATATTCATAGGAAACGTTTTCGTAGTTCTTCATGATTGGGATATAACTAAAATTTAACAAATACACATTTTAAAAGTTGCTTCAACTCAGATTAATTTTGCACTGCCTTCATGTTAGCTTTTAGACTATCCTTCTGCTCTCAGAATTTATCAGTTTTAAGTAATTGAACCAATTCTAATGCACTTGGCATGTTTATAACTGCTTGGCTTTGTTATTATTAAGCACAAAGCTACACAACAGGCTGTTTATTCTGCCCACTAGGAGAAGTGAAACCCATATTTTAGCTTTTTTTACATGCTTGTTTATTAATTTTTATATCACATTATATATTTAAAAAATGGCTGGTATGGATAGAGGAGCGAACAACGTATCAACCATCTTCGGTCATCGTCAGGTACACAAAGAAAGAAAAAGGTAACTGACCGATAGCTGACCACATGTTTGAAGGGGGTTGTGTAACTGGGCGTGGGAATGTAGAGAGAGTTCTTAGATGTTTGATTATATTTATTAATATAGCTATAAAGGTGTTCCTTTGTATTGGTTTATTTTGGGCTTGAGTTGTTGTATAAGTAGGGCTTCTTTAATGTTGCTTCTGTTTATGTTTGTTTCTTTATTTAGTATTTGGGCGTTTTCTATGGTTGTATTGTGTTTATTTGATTTGCAGTGTTCGAAAACATGTGAAGGTCACTTTTTGTGTTGTTTGAATCTGGTTTCCATTTTTCTACTTGTTTCTCTAATATAGAAGTCGTGGCAGTTATCACATTGTATTTTATAAATAATATTGGTGTTGTGTTTGTCAGTGTAGTTTTTACATAGTATAGATTTTTGTGTCTGTTTTTTAAATAAATTTTGTATTAACTGGAATGTCATATTTTGTTGCTTGTTTTTGCAAAATGATGGATATTTTTCTGCTGATGTCGGGAATATATGATATCCAGCAGTATATGGTTTCACGATTTTTTAAATCGTGGGGTATATTTACTTTTGTTTGTTAATTTTGCTTTCTGTCTAAGTGTGTGTGTATAATGTTTTCTACAGTTTGTGGAAGAAACGTGTTGATGTTGATGAAGTACTGTTTTATTTTGTGTAATTCATCGTTAATTTCATCTGGTGGGCATAGTTTTATGGCTGTGTTTATTTCTTAGTATGTTGAGTTTTTGTTTTGTTTCATGTGCTGAGTCCCAAGGAATTTATAGTCCAGTATGGGTGATTCTTCGGTGGATTTCTGTTTTAAATTGTGTATCGGTTCTTGTAATTTTGAGGTTAAGAAATGATATTTGATTGCTTTCTTCCTGTTCACATGTAAAGTTAATGTTGGGATGTATAGAGTTAATGTAATTGAAAAAATTAAGTGTGTGTTCTGCAGATGTGAATCCCGCAATCGTGTCGTCTACATATCTGTACCAGTATTGTGGTTGATGTAATGCTGTGCTAATTGCTTGTGTTTCAACTTGTGTCACAAAAATATTGGCTAGAATTGGTGATACTGGATTGCCCATGCTTAGGCCATTTGTTTGTATATAGTTGTGGTTGATGAACATGAAGTTTGTCTTCATCGTGGTGAATTCTATGAGGGTTGCTAATTAATTGCTGGGAATGTCTATTATGGGTTAAGGTCTCGGATATAGTGTTCTCAGGCTTTCAGCGGTTGGGACTTCTGTAAAGATGAATATGACTTCGAAACTAGTCCTTAACTCTATACATCCCTTCATAAACGTCACATGTGAACAAAAAGAAAGTAATCAAATATCATTTCTTAACCTCAAAATTACAAGAACCGATACACAATTTAAAACAGAAATCCACCGAAGAATCACCCATACTGGACTATGCATTTCTTGGGACTCAGCACATGAAACAAAACAAAAACTCAACATACTAAGAAACCAAATATACACAGCCATAAAACTATGCTCACCAGATGAAATTAACGACGAATTATACAAAATAAAACAATACTTTATGAACATTAATAAGTTTCTTCCATAAACCGTAGAAAACTTTATACGCACACACCTAGACAGAAAGCAAAATCAGCTAACAAAAGTAAGTATATCTCACGAATCAAAAAATCATGAAACCATATACTGCTGCATACCATATATTCCCGACATCAGAAGAAAAATAATCAACATTTGGCAAAAACTGGTAACACCATATGACATTCCAGTTAATACAAAATTTATTCAAAAACCAGGCACAAAACTGAGGTCTATACTATGCAAAAACTACACTGACAAACACCACACCAACATTATTTATAAAATACAATGTGATAACTGCCACGACTTCTATATTGGAGAAATAAGTAGAAAATGGAAACCAGATTAAAGAACACAAAAAGTTACCTTGACACGTTCTCAAACATTGCAGATCAAATAAACACAACATAACCATAGAAAACACCCAAACACTAAACAAAGAAACAAATATAAACAAACGCAAAATTAAAGAAGCCTTTCTTATACAACAACTCAAGCCCAAAATACACCTACACAAAGGAACACCTTTATACCTATATTAATATATATAATCAAACATCTAAAGATGCCCTCTACATTTCTACACTCAGTGATGTCGAGAAACCCACTTGTTGAGAAATTTATATGCAAAAACGGCTCGTTTGGGTTGAGAAAATATTTTACATAGAAGAGCGAACAACGTTTCGACCTTCTTTGGTCATCGTCAGGTTCACAAAGAAAGGAAGAGGTAACTGACCGAAAGCTGACCACATTATTGAAAGGGGTTGTGTAACTGTGTGTCGAAATGTAGAGGGCGGTATTAGATGTTTGAAAATATATAAAATAATTATATTATATTAATATAGGTATAAAGGCGTTCCTTTATATTGGTTTATTTTGGGTTTAAGTTGTTGTATAAGTAAGGCTTCTTTAATTTTGCGTTTGTTTATGTTTGTTTCTTTATTTAGTATTTCAGTGTTTTCTATGGTTATGTTGTGTTTATTTGACTTGCAGTGTTCGAAAACGTGTGAAGGTGACTTTTATGTTCTTTGAATCTGGTTTCCATTTTCTACTTGTTTCTCAATATAGAAGTCGTGGCAGTTATCACATTGTATTTTATAAATAATGTTGGTGTGGTGTTTGTCAGTGTAGTTTTTACATAGTATAGACCTCAGTTTTGTGCCGGGTTTTTGAGTAAATTTTGTATTAACTGGAATGTCATATTTTGTTACTAATTTTTGCCAAATGTTGGTTATTTGTTTGCTGATATCAGGAATATATGGTATACAGCAGTATATGGTTTCGTGGTTTTTTGATTCGTGAGCTGTATTTACTTTAGTTGGTTGATTTTGCTTTCTGTCTAGGTGTGTGTGTATAATGTTTTCTACGGTTTGTGGAGGAAACTTATTGATGTTGATGAAGTATTGTTTTATTTTGTCTAATTAATCGTTAATTTTATCTGGTGAGCATAGTTTTATGGCTGTGTTTATTTGCTTTCTTAGTATGTTGAGTTTTTGTTTTGTTTCATGTGCTGAGTCCCAAGAAATGTATAGTCCAGTATGAGTGAATTTTCGGTGGATTTCTGTTTTGAATAGTGTGTCAGTTCTTGTAATTTTGAGGTTAAGAAATGATATTTGATTGCTTTCTTCCTGTTCACATGTGAAGTTAATGTTGGGATGTATAGAGCTAATGTGATTGAAAAAATTAAGTATGTGTTCTGTAGATTTGAATCCCGCAATCGTGTCATCTACATATCTGTACCAGTATAGTGGTAGATGTAATGCTGTGTTAATTGCTTGTGTTTCAACTTGTGTCATAAAAATATTGGCAGAACTGGTGATACTGGGTTGCCCATGCTTAGGCCATTTGTTTGTATATAGTTTTGGTTGTTGAACATGAAGTTTGTCTTTATCGTGGTGAATTCTATGAGGGTTGCTAACTGGTTACTGGGAATGTCTATAGTTGGGTTAGGGTCTCGGATATAGAGTTCTAAGGCTATCTTGCAGGCTTCAGTGGTTGGAACTTCTGCAAAGAGGGATATAACATCGAAACTGGCCATTAAGGCTTTATGATTAAGTTGATTTAGATTAGACTTGAAATTAAAAGAGTCTTTGATGAATGAGCTGGCTGATGTTACATATTTGGAGAATGCCCATGCTATGTATTTACCAAGATTGTAATTAAACGATTCATATGTGGACATTATTGGTCGTAATGGACAATCTGGTTTATGAGGTTTGGGGATGCCGTATATTTGCGGTGTGCGTGAGTCGGTTTTACGTAGGGATGAATAAAGTGTTTGTGAAATTGTGTTGGCTTTTTTCATTTGTAGTAGTAATTTGTTCAGTTGCGTCTCGTGTGTCTTTGTTGGATTTGTGTGTATTGGTTTAAATTTGTTCGTGTCTGATAGGATGTTATTCATTTTTTGGATGTATTCATTCGTGTTCATTATGACTATAGCGTTACCTTTATCTGCTTTTAGAATTTTTATGTTTTTGTCTTGTTTTAGGTTTTTAATGGAATTAATGTCTTTTTTGTAAGGTTGTTTTTTAGTTTTCTGTTTTGTAAAATTATGTTGATGGTTTTGTGAGAAAATTCTTTGAAAAAATCGTTTAAGATGTTGTTTTTAGGTGTTTCTGGAAAATATAAATTTGTAATTTTACCTGGGAAGTTTGACTGTTGGATGTCAATAAAATTATCTAAGTTGTCTTCTTTCTGTTGGCTGTGTTTGGTTGTTTCCTTGTTTATGTTCTCTGTAGAAAGTATCACAAGTCTTCTGGCTAGGTCTTCTAAACATGTCTTGATTTTTATGGTTGGAATGTACCTAGGTGCTATTGCGAAGTTGAGTCCTTTGTTAAGTAGTTGTTTCTCGTCTGTGTTTAATTGACGGTCGGATCTGTTGATTATGAGGTTAGTCAACGGTTTGTCGTTTTGGTGTCTTTTCTGTTGTTTGCATCTTAGTTTTTCTAGTTTTTTGTTGTGGCAGATCTTTTTGTCTCTGTCGTTCTTAGTATTGATTTGGTTTATGTTTCGTTGTATAAGTCCGTAAATCTCTGGTTTAATGCAGCATACCAGTTGATGGTCTAGGTTCATTTTTTGTTTTTGTAAGTCATGTAGTTCTTTGTATTTTGTGTTCAACATGGCTTTAAGTAGTTTTTTCTGTAAATTTTGGATAATGTTTGTGTGTGTATTAAAATTTTTTGAAAGTTTTACCTTTACAAAATTAGGGGTTAGTTGTTCTTTTCTACATTGTTGAATAAAATAAATGTCATTTCTTCTATTAATAATTCGTTGGTTTAAATTTCTTAGTTTCTTAACGATCGTGTGAGCGTGTACTGTTAATAGTGGTGTACGGTATGCTAGTTCAGACATAATGGTAACAGGTAAGTACAAATACACTGAGCAAAAAAAAACTATGCTCACCAGATAAAATTAACGATGAATTAGACAAAATAAAACAATACTTCATCAACATCAATAAGTTTCCTCCACAAACCGTAGAAAACATTATACGCACACACCTAGACAGAAAGCAAAATCAACCAACTAAAGTAAATACAGCTCACGAATCAAAAAACCACGAAACCATATACTGCTGTATACCATATATTCCTGACATCAGCAAACAAATAACCAACATTTGGCAAAAATTAGTAACAAAATATGACATTCCAGTTAATACAAAATTTATTCAAAAACCCGGCACAAAACTGAGGTCTATACTATGTAAAAACTACACTGACAAACACCACACCAACATTATTTATAAAATACAATGTGATAACTGCCACGACTTCTATATTGAAGAAACAAGTAGAAAAATGGAAACCAGATTCAAAGAACATAAAAAGTCACCTTCACACGTTTTCGAACACTGCAAGTCAAATAAACACAACATAACCATAGAAAACACTGAAATACTAAATAAAGAAACAAACATAAACAAACGCAAAATTAAAGAAGCCTTACTTATACAACAACTTAAACCCAAAATAAACCAATATAAAGGAACGCCTTTATACCTATATTAATATAATATAATTGTTTTATATATTTTCAAACATCTAATACCGCCCTCTACATTTCGACACACAGTTACACAAACCCTTTCAATAATGTGGTCAGCTTTCGGTCAGTTACCTCTTTCTTTGTGAACCTGACGATGACCGAAGAAGGTCGAAACGTTGTTCGCTCTTCTATGTAAAATATTTTTTCAACCCAAACGAGCCGTTTTTGCATATAAATTTCTACACTCAGTTGCACAGCCCCCCTTCAAACATATGGTCAGCTATCGGTCAATTACCTCTTTCTCTCTTTGTGAACCTGACGTTGACTGAAGATGGTCGAAACGTTGTTCGCTCCTCTTTTAGTGCCTTCTCTACTCATACCAGCCGTTTTTAAATAGATAATTTTCTCTACAAGTGGGTTTTCTCGTCATCACGGGTTTTATAGCACAATAACATTGGACTCTCATATGTGTCTACTGCAGGGAATAGAAGAACGAATTTTATTGTTGTAAGTGCGTAGACATACCGTAGTAATATCCTGGAACATATTTTATTGCTGAGCCACTGAAAGATGATGCTGTTTATGAAAAGATTTATGCATTATGTATAGGAATAGAATTATGAATATGGAGATTACCTGCGATGACTTGACATTCAGTCCAGGTTGAATGAGAAAGCATTTTCATCCGCTCGTGACAAGTATTAACATATAAACTTGATAAAGATTTTACTTTCTGTACTTATCTAGTTCACACCAAGGGAGTTCCTATTCATTTATTTCGGTAGTGTAAATAACATCTAAACTACAACCGTCTCCGTTATAACTCAACCAGCCTGATGAGCTTTGGTATTGGGTACTGGACATAGCAGATACAGTGTATTTAATATATTGTTATACGTCTTCCCTTGTTTTCACTTATAAGTTCTTAGACATATAAAATGTATTTTATTCCCAATGACACCGTAATTATTTCACACATTTAAATGTTTTCATTTTATTTTTTTATAGCGCAGGGGATTTTCCTAGTGTTTAGTTTATCCCAAAGTGTGCCCTGTAAAAATATTTGTACAATTTACCTAAACAAGAAAGTTCAAGTAGATAAATATTAAAAAAAACGTATTTGATATTATAAAATTCCATTCCAAATTGACAAATAAACGTATTTCCAAGAACATTTTTCATTTTCTTGGATCATTTGTCACTGGCCTTATATATATATGTATATATATATTAGGTGCAATAAAGCGTCATGTATCAAAAAATAATGAAGTTAAATTATAAATGTACAATCGAAAATAATCTTAGGAAAAGCTTTATTATAACGTTTATAACGTTGAGTATGGAAAAAGAAGCAGATGGAATATGTCACAAAAAACGTGAGCGCTAACTGGTGAACTACATCACCAAGTAAGCAAAATACAGGGGTGAGGTCCCAACCATGAGTTAGCTGTAGACGCGTTCTGTATCTTGGTCTTAGAGGTGAGAAAATTCACAGCTACGAACTTTAATGCTATACAAACGTGGTTTATTGAGAAAAAAAAATCCCAATTGTTTTGATAAAGCTTCTAACGAAATGAATCAATGTTACCAAAAACACTTAACAGATGGCAAAGAAAATCACAGAGAGAATTGATCTTAGTGCAGAAACATGAGTTACACGATTTGCAATATAAACCTTAAATTAATTGTATTTTTATAATTATGCCAAAGATAGCAGATAAGGGACAAAAATGTTGTCTGTAAGGACCAACATAAAGTGAATTTTGGTTACAGTCTGATGGAATAGTCCACTTGTAGCAGTAGAGTTAAAAGAAGTACTATTAAAAATAGAACTGCTAATCTTCTTGAATAACCGAAAAAATACTAAAAATCGTGTTTGTTATTCCATATTTTCGACTCAAAATCGTATGTTGCTTCGAGGACCTGATGTGATTCCAGAAGATACCAGTAATGCAGAATCTATAAGAAGTTTGCAACAGAAACATTTTGTAAATATGTTATTTCTGATAAAGTCCAACAGTGTTTCACTTAAGGTCAATAATGTATAATGTATAACAAAAGAAAAATGAAGAATATTAACTGTCCTACGAAAATAGTAGATTTGTTAGCGCTCATAGCGCAACTACTAAAATATAACTTAGAAGAACTATTAATACAGTTACACCAGTTTTGGCCAAGAGAATTTCTCGTGTTAACTTAGTTTATAACTTAATTGTTGTTATGTCTATGCTATGTCTAAATCTACAAAATGAAGAATTAAGTGATTTAAAATTGGCGTTGTTTCAAAATAACCTTAAGAGTTTTGATATAGATTAAATTCTCAACAGTGTGTAAATAAAGAAGTTGTATGATTTGTATTCAGTTGCCTCTGTCTGAGTTATTTATTGCACGTGTAATCTTCCTCAAGTTGGTGGCTTGTGTGCTCCACTCATGAAAGCACGACTCGAATTCCAAATAAATTTCTTCATAACGAGTGCAAAGTCGAACTCAACGATTGAGTCTACAAGCCGCCCACACCCGTTATAACTGGGATGTACTACAAAAAATATTATAGTGTTATAGTGTGTTTTCCACACCATAGTTAAATAATATATTTTTAATTATGTCGTTTCTAATTAGTAGTTTCTCTTTCAAATGAAGTGAATTACTCAAGCTTTTTCTTTGTGACATGCAGAGTTTTATGTAAAGGGCAAAGATAATTAAACAGCATTTAATTAGCGATCTAAGATATTTCTGTCTGTGAATCAAAACATTTCTGTAGGTGGTTAAACTTTTATTTTGCCCACATATCGCTAGTCAAGTGACTTAACTAGCATAAAATATTGGCTTAGGTATGCTAAAGTGCTGAGGCTGTTAGAAATATTTAAGTCCATGCTTGTGTTAGAGAACTTGGCCTTGTGAGAATTTTCATTGTTCCTTTGGTTTGCTTGATAAAGGCTACATAAATGTATGCTGATACTTCCGTTCTTTACAATAATAAACGCTGTTAAAATTATTGCATTAAATTTTATGTATTTTTTACTTTATTGAACTTACAGTAAGAACTCTCACACAGCGATTCTCAACCTTCTTCGTTCCATACTGACTCAGCAGAAACCAAAATGTTTCTGTAGAGTATTCATTACTGTTCATTTCATTTAGGTCAGAGCTCTTAATTACCTCGTTTGTGCTCACCTTAAGTGAGCAAAAGTAGCATTATTTCACATTAAAAGTGAAATATAGTAGAGTGTAACATTTAGTCCATTTCTATTTCTAATGTAAGAGTATTTTTGGAGTAATAGTTATTGTGAACTTGAATTTCACCAAGGTTATTTAAACTTTAGATTACCTTTTATTGAGATTAATTTAATTTCCTAAATTTGAATAATTCTGCTAGTAGAAGGGAAGACACATCTCTATGCTTCACCACCAGTTTCTATATTGCATCTGAAGCGAAATAACGTTAAAAAAACTCGACTGTACCTGTTTATCTGAGCTGACGTAATGAGCCATGGTGTTGGGAACTGTGTGTACAACAAAAATTATGTAAATTGATTTTCTAATAATGTAATCCATAATACACTAGAAACCCTAAAAAAGCCAACTAAATTTAACATACACGATATGCACCACAAAAGATATAATTGAGAAAGTTACATCCTTAATTTAATACTTCGTGACATAAAAGAATTCTCTACCATAGTAGTTAGGTAAAGTCTTAATGAATTTACAAAACCCAGAGAAGACAAGTGTTAACAAAAATTAAACTGAAATAAACTACTCTAACTGAAGGAATTCTAATCACTGTAACTGTATTTTATATAGAAAACATTAGCACACCTCTAAGTAAAGTTTGGAAAAGATAAGTATGTAAATATAATCTTGATATGAAGATTAGATTTATTTACACTCCACTTAATGAAAATTAAAGAGATGCTAATGAAGTTACGCAGCAAACCCGCTCTGCCACGAAATATTTACAAAGTACAGTGTAGTAATTGTCCAACCTTTTAGATTTAAGAAAAATGAGGTAATTTGAAAATCAGGTTAAAAGAACTTAAGAAGAAATTATTTCCTACATGAACATATGAATACAAACATCACAGTTTTTCTAAACAGAAGGTTACAGTACAAAATCATGTACCTGATACTGACAAAAGAGAAACTTTATTAATAAAATCAAACAATCACACAATCAACAAATATCCAGACAGGACTATATAGTTTTGACATTTATATCCTTATTCAAATCTTTTTAACAACGTCTTTACACATTTAGAGTCATCTCTTTTTTTTCTGATTGTGTCTATAAATAAATAATCTGTCAATTCACGGGCATTGACACCCACCTGTGTTGACGTTTTTTTATAATTTGCTGCTGTTGTTGACCTGAAAGTATCATGGGTTTTGGCTCTTCATTTCAGCTAACATGGCTTGCAAGTGCCATATCCTTTCCTTGAGCAGTAATACAGGTATAGCTTTTTTGCTCCAACTGGCACTTTTCCAATCTGTAGAGGGCCCAAATCACAGTACATTTTGTAATCATATACTGGCAGTGCCACTTCTATATTAGAGATCTGCTTTAAAAGGGCTCGTTAGATATTGTACTCTACGATTTGTCGGGAGCTTCAAACATGGCTGCCTTTGGATTATTCTCAGAGCCATTATGCTAGTGGTTCTTTGACTATGTCATTTTACAGAAATCGTACCTCATCTTCTCTGGTTGGATGTTAGTCAAGCAGGTGAGCTACAGTGAACCTCATTGTCATTTGGAGAGCCTTGATAATCATTGTTGCAGTGGTGGTATTGTGTCTGGTGGTTGTGGTTTTAAATGAGTCTGATGACTCGTTCTGTTCTGATGTTTCAGGAGTCTAGTCAACCATTGAGAAGATTCAAGCTCCTGACAGGCTTTCTTTGTGTCTGAGATGTAGCGTACCCATTACAGTATGGGTATACTTGATGTCATTAAGAGTTGGATATTCCAGAAGTGAGTTCTGGTGTTTATTTAAAATAGGTGACTTCACTTTCATAAAAGTCAATTCTGATGGATTTAATTGCCACTGGGCTGCTTGGTCGAATTGGTCATTATCACTGGTCTTTCCATCACCAATACATCTAGTAGAGGCTTGAGTTTTGTGGAACATATAACAGTCAAGGGGGAAAGCTCAACACCAGAAGATCTCAGGTTTCAGTTACTGACATACGTAGCAAGCTCTTCCATTATCAATTAATCAGCAAGCTTTTTGGGTGTAGCCATTATTACTAAGAAGTTGGCATCTGGATTCTAGCGATTCATCATACAGTCCAATCCTTTACTGCAGATGAAGTTTTGGGCTTTTCGTTCTTCATCATATTGGTGTTTCATCTTGCAGCTGGAAATGAAATACTTATGAAAAAGTCGACAACAAAGAGAACCATTGACTAATTGACTCAAGCGTTAGCCAGAATGGTTAAGAATTCGATATATCCTTAACACTTGTGAATTTCTCAGTATGCTAGGCTTACTTGGGTCTCTATTTCATCAACATAAATAGTTATGCTGCCCTCTGTCATTCCTGCTGAACAACAGCCGACATAATTTACCAGCTAAGTCAGTTGTGTTCCTTTCATTAATATCTGGTTATCACACGAATAAGCCTGGATCCAGCGGTAAAGGGAGAGCACAAAGACTGCAAAACTGCTTCCTGTACGTGCTTGAGGTGATTCGGGTTATCTCAAACTAACCCTTACTTTTCACAATTAAAATTTAATATTTATAATTTCGTTTCTGGGGGTCCTTTCCCAATTCACAAATTTAGTATGAACTTGATGTGATGACCGTGGTTCCATCACGTCTGATACCTCCAGCAAAATTCTGACATTTTACATTTTCATGTGTTGTAACTACACCTTCTAATAAAATAATGTTAACGAAATTTACAGAAGAATTTGTACTTGTAAAATATTTCAAGTTTTATGATTAAAATTATGATAGTTTAAAATAATAGTTTATATAAAACGTACAAACAATCTAGAAATCCTATTTCAGTATCTTTTAATGTCTTATAATACATACCTTTTTTTGGCTTTTTATAAATCCACCATGCTTACAATCCAAGTAAGCTGTCATGTCTATTATACTACGTTTCGATCTCTACCTCTCGTATCTGTCGTTTAAATATAACACACAAAGTTAGATACATAATTTTAACTTCTTAAAGGTGTAATCATTTAAGCACGTAAAGAAATATTAGTATCATCTGTCTACAATTTATACAATTTTTATCTGACATTGAGAGTAATGAATACATACCTTTTTTAATATTCCACATATTACTTGAATGATACAGTTATCATGATTTAACCAATATTTGAACTATGACTAAACATAATAAATGAGCGACTAATTCGTTATTATAATTTAAAATACCATATCTTTCAAACAGTCTAAAGTTAATACATTAATAGCAAAGTACATGTATACGATCTGGAATCATAAGTTTAAGAATTACAAAGGTCAGACATAAACAGTGCGGATATTGACTTTAAGAGAAGATTGTTTGGAGGATGTAACATGGTCACATATACAGTGTAGGGTTGTAAGATATTTAAACTTAACCAGTTGATGACCTTTTCTCATTAGCCACATTGAAAAGAACGTTATCGGTTCCCTTCTACATCTCTCAAAATGTTATGTACATTTAAACTTTATAGACAAATTAAAAACAGCATTTTGTAATTATATATAAAACTTATGTTTGTCACGGTGCCCGAAAAACTATCAGAAATTTCAGTCCACTCAGAATACAATGAAAATTCGATTCATTACATAATCTTGAACTGAAATCAAGAGAGAGTTAAACATTATTGTATTGTAGGACCTCTAGTATTAGTTATAACAGATAAAATCTGTTGTTAAAATAAAAGTTAATTATAATACAGTTTTCATGTATATATTACAAACTTCGCGTTCGTTTTTATTACGATTAAAACACACAATTCATACTAGATTTAATTATATTATAAGCCTTATAACTAATTCTGCTACAACTAAAAATAATCAACTAATACTTACTGTTTCTATTAAAAGTTCAAGAAAAATTGAAACTAATGCGTACACCCATATGATCTAAAACTTGTGTCAAAGACGATCACGTGGTGATTTATGCTGTGAGAAAAGGATGATAACTTCATTGTCTCAACATGTCATCAATGGTCAGAAAGAGAAAGGTGTAATTATATTAGGGGCCATCACATATTATTATTTAAACAATTAGTTACTAATTAAAATAACAAAAGTTACCATTTTCCACAGACTATCTCTTTTAAAACTTTACAGGTATCATTCGTGGTCGTTGAAAGCCACTAAATAAGTATAAACTTCAAAGTTCTGCTTCAGTTTAGTAACATTTCCCGTTAAATGTTGATATTGTTCTATTCTTAGGTAGTCGTCATAGCAAATATAATGTTTTTTGAGACAGAAAATGTATATATTCAGACATAATAATGCACAAAATGGGGCATTAACACGCATGATAAATGTTACTTCTAAGTTGAAAAAGTTTGTTTAGCAATAAACAGCCGAACCGGGTAGGTTGACCATATTTATATGGATTATTTTTCATTTACACTTTATCAAATGAATAAAAATGATCAATTATGAATCAAAGTTTTGTGATTTTCTTATATGAAACTCACTTCTCACCGTTGACTAAGATAGTGTCTTTAATGTAAGTAAGTAAAATGTCGGGCACACATATTGAAACATTTTTCAACCAAACTCCAAATAAACAATGATATTACGGAAATTTCTTAGTTTATAAATAAATGTCAAGCTTAGTATTCATGGTGAAATTACATACCACGAATATTAATTTCTAATAAATATCTATTTCATATAGAAAATTCGTTTCTTCATAACCTGATGTGAAATAGTTATTATTTGTATAATTTGTATGCAAAATCACACATTTAACAAGGTTACTAAACATATGTAAACAAAACTTCAATATATACTAACATGCTATTTGAGAAAGTTTCTTAGTTTATAAAATACTGACATACATCTCAGTGTATAATATCTACCGTTTATACTTGTTCAAGTGGATTATCAGTTACCATAAACGAAATAAAAAGGACAGCTTCTCAAAGTTTCTTTAATTAAGAAACTATACACAACATTTCATACATTGGAAGCTAAACTGCTTTTCATCGTTGTGCTTACCTTCATATACCACTACCCTATAGCTTAAAACTGGCATGTTATCTTCAATATATGTAAGACTTGTAAAGTATCACACACACACGTTTACTGTCTATCATTACAGAATACACTTCGCAACTGAAACAAAATATATGTCCACTATAAATTAACTCTATCAAAATAAATTTATATTTTTTTACACTTTATATAATATTACAGAAAACTAAATGTATATTCAAAATACTTGAAGATTCAATAAGAAATTATTATTTTTAACTTCTGTATTACTACTTTCTGTTTTTGATCGAGAAATCACATACTTGTCGTTAAATATAACACGTAAAGTTATATGCAGTTTAACTTCTTGACGGTGTAATCATTTCGCTACTTATAGAAATATCACTGTCGTCCATTTTACAATTTGAACAACTTTTATCTGAGAGTTAAAGTCCGCTGACAGGATCATAATCTTTGATATTTACAAATAACACAACTGATATAAGTTTTTATTTTAAAGACAAATAAAGAATGGAAACAACTTTACAATAGTTTTGTGATCGTTGATACCTTTTAACTGTGAATTGGTGTACGTATTGTCGCTACAGTGTTATTTCCGCCCATGAAATAAAACAAATGTTAGATTTCAGAGTAAGTAAAAGTAACAGACAAATATCGAGGTAGTAGAAGTATTCCTTCCTACAGACCTACAAGAAACTATATTCAGTCCAAATATACGACGATTTTCTTAAGTTACGTCCGAACATATAAGTTTATTACCGATGGAGGACCTAATGACAGTACTTTAGTTCGAGGGTAGTGTGTAAATTATTTCGTTTTATAAAGTCAAGTTAGTAAAAGTGTATTACACGAGTCATGGCTGCTCAGAAACACGTTCTCTACTTTGTGGTAAGATGATTTAATTATTAATTAACAAATGAATTAGCACTAACTGTTCTTTATAGGATTAACTAATTAATTAGTTTTAACTGTCCTTACTAGGGTGATTCAGTTATAAATAGTTTACTGCATTAATTATAAATGAGTTAATGAATTCGAGTTAAACATCCCTTTCAGGAACGATTTAATTATTTAATGATTAATTATCAACATGATGAGACATGTATTGTGTAAGTTGTGGATGCCTGTCATGGTGGTATGGAAATATGTTATATACTTTTTGGTACAATTACATAATTTATTATGGCCACCAGTCTGGTATTAAACTATATAATTTAAGCCCTTCATAAGATAGTTGTGCTTTTTAGTGACAACGTTTGGCTTTATGGCCGTCTGTCAAGGCGGCCTAGTAAAGCTTTTCTAACAACGCGGGCCCGGCATGGCCAAGCGTGTTAAGGCGTGCGACTCGTAATCTGAGGGTCGCGGATTCGCAACCCCTTCGCGCCAAACATGCTCGCTCTTTCAGCCGTGGGGGCGTTATAATGTCACGGTCAATCCCACTATTCGTTGGTAAAATAGTAGCCCAAGAGTTGTCAGTGGGTGGTGATGACTAGCTGCCTTTCCTCTAGTCTTACACTACTAAATTAGGGGCGGCTAGTACAGATAACTCTCGAGTAGCTTTGTGCAAAATTAAAAAATAACAAAAAATCCTAACGACGCGCCCTCTGTATCCACCAGCGAATCAGTCAGTCTTCTATAGAGCATATCTAAGAAACCTGTGACTCAGCCAGTAATCAAGCAAGAATTTTTTAATTTCCTTGGTCTTGAATTTTATTTAAAACAGTTTGTATCCGCCTTTTTCAATATATATATATTAGCATCTGCTTTCACTAAAGCTGAGATGCATTTGGAATGGAACAAGGAATGCGAACATGCATTTCCATCCATAAATCAAGCATTTATACAAACAGACATTCTTTGTTCCTATTGGACACAAATATCTTATAAAAGAATTGGAACAAGGTTATTCCAGTTGCAGAATAAAGTTAAATACATAGTCACATATGCTTACAGTTCCTGAACGTATGTATTGTAGAATGAAGAACGAGCTGCTTGCAGTTGTAGTCTTCATACAAACACTGTTTACATGGACTATGCTTTGCTGAAATGGTTAATGAACTTTAAAAATCTGAAAGGGATGATTGCATATTAGATAACAATGCTGCAACAATAATACTTTATCATAATTCATTATCCAGATCCACAATATAGAAATGTAGGCATATTGTGTTGCCTTATGGTGAGGCCCTCTCCACTCATGGAATGTTCTCACATGGATACCATGTGAAAATTGAAACACTTCCACTGTAGCAGCATCACACTATGAAACAAGAAATCCCATAAATGGATGGATGTCGTGATTAACTCTTTGAGAGCTCCAGAAGAAGCAACTGAAGTATCCAGATCTAATATGGCCACTCCGTAATTGTACAGTACCTACGTTCAAGTGCCATAAGCATATGTTATTACAGATTTAACTTCATTCTACAACTGTAATAATCTTGCTCAAATTATACGATTACTGTTATTGGTGTCCAATAGGAACTTACTGTTTATTATGTTAATGCTATCTTTATGGATGGATATACCTGTTCACATTCCTTGCTTCATCTCAAATACATCTCAGTTTTAGTGAGGACAGAAGATCGTAATACTATTTTGTAGAAGATAGTCACAAGCTGATATTAATAAGATTTAAAACCAAGAAAACTGAACAGTTCTTGCTTGGCACTAGCTGAGAGATTACGAAATGAGCAAACATTTTTATCCTTTCAGGTTTTAAGCCTCCTTTTTATCTACTGGTATACGATTATCAGTTTCTCAGCAACAGACTTAATCATACAACCAAATATCAAAACACTATTGATGTAGACCAGGGATCTTTTTCATTACAGCCCCTTTAATGTAAGATCCATTAGCCTCTTGAAAGTTATGGACAGATTACACTGGATGAATAACATGATGGAAAACTCGTACAAGATATTTCTTCTCTGGAACTAGTCTTAACTCTAATTTAGTGTTCCAGCTCAACTTTCCAGTATTTGAATGTGATATCAAAAGTGAATAATTAATGAGAACCTTCCATCTCATTCAGACATAATCTTGTTTGACAATGGAAATAATCAACACAAGTTTCTGTGTTCATCTATCTAAAATCAAAATCTTCTTTTTGACAATAAATATTGAAGATTATTCCTTTTCAACATCCTATGTATATTAATATTAACTACATTTTAGTGCTTCAGTGGCTCAAGCATGCCAATTGCTCAATTGGATGTTCAACATCTGAATCTATATGACGGTGAGTTACTGTTTTTCAATCCAAGTAGTAATCTGGTCCCACAAATAAACTAACGCATTAAACCAACAAGTCACTGAGTTACATTCATTCCATTTCATCCTGATTATTTGCAAAAGCCTTAACCAAAATTCTAGGATTTGTTGGCTGCTGCTTACTTGCTTTCTGATGTGGTGAGACCGATGTCATCCCAACAGCATCACTAACCTTTATTACTTTTCTTACTGAGCCAGTTACCACTTGAGTATTAAGTTGGATAACTTACTGCCCAAACAGTCAAAACAATTAATTTCTCCTGAGACAAGCAGCTACGAGAACTAATGCTACTTGCTTTCTAGACAGAAAACATCTTATTTGATGCATGGACTATATTATTATCACTCTAAATAAAAGTTGTTCATTTCGACTACCAGGGCATAGTCACGTCTATTTTCTGCTTTAGAGATATCGTGGTCGCTGTCAAATTGACTATCTAAAATGTATCAACAAGCAAGATGACTATCATTTTGTAGTCGTGGATATGAAATTGACTATTAAGTAGTAACGATGATCTATTACTAGTCAGTTTGACTGATTCTTTGTCAATTTAAGCAATTAGTCAGTTTGACTACTTCATAGCAGCACTGCTACGCTAGTCTTAAGGACTACTTTGTGGTCAGGAAGACCAACACCATAGTCAGTATTAACTCATGAATTGGCACTCTTGATGTTTCTTGTAACATTAAGGCGCAGTTCAAGCAAATGACTGTATGCATGCATTTTGTTCCATAAATACAACAACTGATACGTGACCAGGGCTAAATTTTGCAAGAATTTATGTATTTATTTATTTTATTTTATTTGGGAGGGGGAATAAATACATTTCTTTCACACAAAATAAATCCTACTTAAATAAATCTTATTTATCGACCACTACTATTTTTTCACTGTTGTATTTAACAATTGTGTTTTTATATTGTTGTGTGCATGTGCTGGAATATTCGAATATGAAATCCAATAATCAATACATTTATCATTACAACCCACAACGATCTAAGTTATGACTGAAATAAGCTTTCCCCATGTGGTTAACACTCGCGCTGACACTACACGTCCGGGAAATGCATCCGATGAACATTTATTCCAAACCATAAAAAGAACACTGATCAGTGAGGGGGTTCCTAGAAATAGTATAGTTATAGTGATGGAAGCTTGAAAGAAAGAAAGTCTTGGATTTCATTCCATGATTAAATATTTCACTGACTACAATAATTTCCAGTCTTACATTGAAGATAATTTGTCATTTGTAAAACCTGTTGAGTATGATCTGGGAATTGCTGGTGATGGAAAACATGACACAATGTAGTATGTTTCTTTACAAAAACTGAAGTGTTTGCTTAAACATGATGATATTTTTCGCCAGGTTGTTTATCCTCGCCAGTCAGTTGATGATTGTCTTAGAGATGTCGTTGATGGTGAACATTTCAGAAACCATTCATTCTGGCAAGAAACTCCCCTTGACCTTCAAATCATTCTCTCTTTTGATGAGTTTATAGCTGTGAACCAGGCTGGAATACGAGCTCCTGCTTACAAATATGCTGCTGCTTTCTACTATCAGTTGGGCAATATTGAACCTGCTTTGAGATCTCAGCTTCATTGTATATTCTTAGCAATCTTGGTGAAGAGCCAAATTATATATAAAAAAAAAACATGGGCTAAATATAGTGATGAGACCTTTGATTGAAGAACTATCTGTTATTGAAAACATTGGTATTGACATTGTAAAACCAGAGGGAACATTCAAATTCAGAGGTGCACCTCTTGTTGTTGTTGCAGATAATTGGAAGCCATGCTAATGGAGGGTTTCTTGATTCATTTTCTGCTCTCAAATCATGTAGATTCTGCATGGTAACTCGGGATGATTTAAGAAAGTTGACTGATATTTCATAATGTCCAGAGAGATCTATTGCATCCTATAATTACCAAGTTGCAATGGTCGAAACTGAACCGACTTTGTCAAGTACATATGGGGTTAAAAAAAGATTGTCCCTGAACGTTCTGCAGCAATTTCATGTGGCAAATGCTCTACCATCTGATATATTACATGACCTTTTTGAATCTGGCTTGGTGTCAGAAATTTTAGTTTTACTCATAGATCAGTATGTCTTGTCTGGATACTTCAGCCTTCAGTACCTTGCAGAGAGAGTGAAGGAGTTCCACTACAAAGGAACTGATAAACTCAATAGGCCTGAGCTTGTTATTTTGAGAGGGTCTGTACACATTAAGTAAAACGTTGTGCAAGTTTGATGTCTCTTACTGGTGGGTAATGCAGTGCCAGAAGGCAACAACAAATGGGAAGTTCTGTTGGCTCTGTTGGATATATAAGAATTGATAATGTGTCTATCAGTGTCATATGCAAGCATTGAATTCTTAAATGATGTGATAAAACAGTTCTGTTCTATTTATTAAAAATAATTTCCAAATAGAACTTTCAAGCCAAAGGGACATTTTACTTTGCATTACCCAGAGATAACACGCAGATTTGGTCCACTGAGGAATGTGTGGACCATGAGATTTGAGGCTAAACATAGTTTTTATGTTGATGTTGCAAGACGTACCAAAAACAGGAGGAATCTAGCCAAAACAATGGCAATGAAACACCAGTATAAACTCTGTTCACGTTTGGAAAGCAATGGATTTCTTAGAATAGATGCCTTTGACCTGACTAATCCTGTCAGATTGCCTGTGAATTCACTCGGGGAAGAGCGAAACCTTGTCAGTGCATTTGTTGAGGAAGGCGATTTTGTCACTACAGCATCAGGTTGTACAGTCAACTTCCTCAATACAACACAAGGACAATGGTTGTCAGTAGCTATGAATTTGACAGTCTTCAATTTTCTTCAATAATCTGTTACTTTGTTCTTTGGGGAAAACCTTTTTTGTATTGTCTTAGATACCAAACTGTTGATTATCACAGGCATCTTCATACTTACATTGTAGACCCAATGAGAAGCTGTGAACTCCCGAGCATTCCAGATCTTTATGATAATTACCCATTGCCTTGTTACGTGAATAAAGGTGAAAATATAATCATCCTTCATCACTACATTCGTGGCGACTGAATGGTGACAAATTTTAAATAGAACTCGGTAATCAGTGGTAAATTTTAACCTATTTTATATAACTTGGTGTGTACCTTCCAGTGACAAATTTCATCAAAAGATTTGACATATTTTATGTAAATTTGTTTCTGCCTTTTTGTGACAGATTTCATCAAAATTTTCAAACAGAGAGAACTTGTGTCATATTAATATGTATCATGCATATTTACACCAAAATCACCACTATAATCACCATCTATTGAGGTCAGACTACTTATATTTGCTTTCACATTTTAAAGGCTACTATGTGTTTGGGAAAAAACAAATTACTTATTTAGCTGATTTATACCAGTCCTGCTGATGTTAAATTTATGGATATTTAATATATTTTTTGGTGTTTTGTAGTTGTTCTTCAATGACAACTTTTCTGCATGTGTATACATATAAATCATATTTGATCAGTACCATACTTTTATATTCCATAGAGATGGCTTTATCCTACCACATTACCTACAATGAAAAAAATTGTGGTGTCAGTGGATGTTCTGGGATTGTTGCCCAGTAAGATTTCTGACAACCTAAATCTGGATGTAGATGCTACCAACTTGTCAGCTCAAGTGTACATGGAAAACTTGCAGGACTGGGTGGATGTTCAATGGTCTGACATTTCAAAACCACGAACAAAGTTGCACGTTTCTCTGGTTTCTAACGCTGGGGCATCCGACGGAGAGATAGCTGTTGTGGTAAGTCGTTTGTAAGAATGAGCAACCTATTTAACTTTGAGTGATTAAAATCATTTATGTATTCATTGGAAATCACTCTGCGGAAACTTTATTCCGAAGAAAAGAAGTAAAATTGTTCAATATACATTATTCAACATAGCACAATCACTGTTGTTAATTTTTTATTACAAATTTAGACCCGCTAAAAATTTATTTTTGACCAGAATCCACCGAACCCTGATGTACCTTCAAGCAAGCAGAGTGCATCTTCACCAGGTCCAAGTACTGAAGAAATTCAATCCATATCATTATGGTAGGATATGTCCTAATGAATGTCAAACAGATCTTTCAATCTGTTGGAGAAATAGTTTCATCTTTCACTTGAGACAATTAGCCTGCCCAACTTCTATTTTCCAGATATCCCACTTCAAGGCAGTATGACCAAGTAGTGGATGAAATATTTAAGCGCTACCCTCAGCTGTCAGATGCCCCAAAATAACTCAAAGGTGTTCGTGCAAGTACTATCCACATGTGCATTATGTTATGTTTCTTGTGAAATATATTTTCATCACAAATATATTCTTTTATCTATACATTTGACTTTATGAGCCCTAAAGCCAATGAGCCCAATAAAATTCGTCCTAAAGTGCATAACAGGAATGACCATATTACCACTTGTAAGGGTGTAAATGTATTCTGCAAGAAATATGTTCATTAGTTACAAAATGAATTAAATGGCATTTTTTGTGTTGCATCATATTAGTGAAGAAACAAGTGAAAATTTTTGTGGGAAGTTATATTTTTTTAAAATACACACAAGTACATATATCTACCAAGGAGAGACTGTGGAAAATACTATTTTGATACTTTGAAATACTTGTTTTTTTTTTATACGATGTAACATGACTCAACTAACGAAACTCAACTAATTTAACGCTAAAGAGAATACATTGTCAAGATGAACTCGTACATCTGATTTACTAACCAGTATGTGTATGACTTTCAGATTCTCAGATTAAACCTGAAAAATGCCAAAAGTGGTTTAAAAAATACTGTTTAAAATAATTATAGTTATACCAGGGCAGTTTTGTTAT
The DNA here is from genome assembly GCF_004210375.1 of Tachypleus tridentatus. NCBI lineage: Eukaryota > Metazoa > Arthropoda > Merostomata > Xiphosura > Limulidae > Tachypleus > Tachypleus tridentatus. Next base: position 84,815,777 of record NC_134836.1, on the reverse strand, counting down.
TCATTCTCAGTAGAACTAATTCTGTCAATTCTAATTGCAGGAGCTGTGGAGGATGAGGCTTCGTCAGAAATTCCAGAATAATGAAAAGCGAAATGATTCATCATTGCCTATAGTTCAAGATGAAACCCCATCTCAGAACAGAGGCTATATGGATTAAAGCAATACTTGTGTGAAAATCCAGTTGGGGAGGATGAAACTTCCACCGAAAAACACAAGGAATGGATGAAAACTCGTCTGCATTGCAGAAAAAAGGGTAATCTTTGTAAAGTGGACTTGCTTATGGACAAAACTCTTTCCTTTCCTTGTGGCATCACCAGCACAGCTATTGAATGAATTTAAGCGGCTAGAAAATGATGCAGAAAAAGGGGTGTCCAACTTTCTCTCTCAACATAAGGACTCAGTAAATTCTCACCTGCAGAACAGAAACATATTACCAGAAAATAATCCATTGCTAGCATTTCTTATGAAACAGTCCTCACACATGCCTGATGTTGCATCTAGTATTGCCATTCTTGGTATCTCTTTTCTTCTAAAAGAAAGTGAAAGTATCATGGTGGGTACTGAAGTTAGGGAACCTGCTGAGAGTGGTATATACATTCAATGTGGTTCAATTTCTCAGTTTTGTGATCAGGAGTTCAAATTATACGTTGATGGCTTTGATATTTGTGCCACTTAAGATTTTGTGGAAGCATTCACTATGTATGTAGGGAATTTTTATATCTTCAACTTTGTTGAAAGAGTTGTTCTGAAGCTCTATGATGAGTCCAGGAAAATTACCAAATCTGAAAAAGGTGCAGACAGATGTGTTCTTCAGTTGCTTGATCTCTTGAATGTCAAAAAACATAGCAGCGGGAAATTTGTCAAAACTTCCAAAGGTAAAGGAAGAGGAAAGTGTTCAAAGCCATAAGGTTATATTACATCTGGTAATAGTAACTCGTCATGTGTATTTTATCCAGGGTGAATTTTCAAAAATCAAGTGTAAAATTCAGTTGTTTATTTTCAAATTGTTGCTGCATTTTAAATTTTATTTTGGTACATGTATTTTAATAGACACTTTTGTTCAGTTTGGAATAAAAAATGGTGCTGCTAAAATGCATTTTATATTTTCAGGATGGTGGCAGGTTACTGGGACTTAAATTGAATCATTAGATGGCTGCGGTGTTGACTGCTCAGTGATGGTCCTGCTGACCACAACTGACTGAAGATGGTCTCTTTGCCTAACATTGCAGAGGTGGTCCTGACCGGGTCAACATGACTTATCTTCCATGGTCGTTGGATAGTTATCATGACAACAGTCCATTGTTAATGGATGATCATAATGACCACCGCTCCTTGGACGAATTGTGTCACACTGACTACGTCACGAATACTCTGTAGTAGTTTGCACTTAGGCAATGAGACTGTTGTCAGGTACTCAGCATTGGTCAGAATGACTACCTAACGAAAGTCATAACGACTATCATAGAGTAGTCAAATTTATTACCTGCCAGGTATCCCTGCCACCATCACCTGACTATTTTCCGACCACACGATAGTAAAAATGACTAATATTTAATAGTCATATTAAGGTAGTAATCGATTTTAGCGACTACTTGGAGAGTCTTTTTTGGCACCGCTTGACTACCTGATTTACAGTTCAAAAGTCGTCGCCTTGACTTGTTCTTATTTTGAGTGATGTTGCACGGCACCAACATGTTACATTTTATGTTTTGTAAACTCATACAGTTAATTGTTCCTGGTCCTAATCTGACATCAGATATCTTTACCATAATACATCTGTTATCCAGTTTCATGGGTGAAACTGACTTATAATTTCTGAAGTATACCTACTTGTATATTGTATTTTCCAGAAAATAGTCAGTGTCCGCTACTTGGAGTTGTAGTCTCAGTTGCAAGCATGATATACTGTAAGACGTACAAGTGTCTTGGCAACTCCTGTATCAACCACAGATCGATATAACATTTCATGCTTACGGGTACCAACGAAGCTTCCTCCAGCTACAAGAAAACTGAGATGAGTACTAAATCTTTCAACAAAAGCTTTCTTATGTGCTCCCTAAGTAGTGGCCAGTATCTATTTGGGATTTTTGGCTGTCGTTTGCTGTAGCAGCAGCATTTATCCCATTGTTACTCCTAAGTCATCAGTCGAAACTAACAGCCTTGGTCCTCCTGCTGCTTGTATAAGCATTGCAGGTCCTCTTGAAATTGACGAATCAACTATAAAAGTAACAGCTTTGTCTATCTTCCACCTCGGAAAAGTATGGGTAATTCAGCCATAACTGATTATGCATACCAGACAAATATCTTACATTATGTTTTTCTCTGTAAGAATAATGTACAAGCAAAGGCATTATAAGCATTGACTGTAGCATGAAAAGCATGGGATCACCAGAATAGTCCTATCTGTTAATCGTAAACTAGTGTTATTCTGTTATAGCATAAGGATATGTGATGGTTAGTTAACCCTCAGTGTTGTAGAAGTACTTTGATAAATGGTCTATTTGTGATAAAAGATGTAACTGAAATTTTTTTCTCCTCTGGCTGTTTTGAAGTTACTGTAATTTCTTTTTAAAAGTCTCTCAAAAATCTTAACCACAAAGATGACTTGAGATCTTTAGAAGCTTTGCAATATTTTACCATGTAGATGATACAGATTATTTGCAAACTTGACCACACTGTCACTAGCATATCTTTTCAAGACTTGAATATGGCTCAGTGGATAGCATTATTTACCTCTTGGTCAAACAGTTGATTTGAACACAGTAATGACCCAGTTTTCAAGTTATATCTCACTTAGATGCTTGATGGAATCTAGGACTTGACCATTCAAGTTCAGAATCGAGTGTTGGACTGACTGCTGATTGAGGCCAGACATTTACCTACCTCAGTTATTTCAGAAAATGGTCTTGGTCATACTTTGTTAACCCTTGAACATTGAAGTAAAATCCGCATTGACTCATTAACATGGACTTATAGTTGTTACAAGAGTCTCCTCCTAGTAGGTTATTCACCAATACCTGAATGTGATACTAATAACGTTATGAGTTTAATGCAGATGGTGTACTCAAGAGCTCTGACCCTCTGGTCTTTGGTATAAAGTGGGAGAAAAAGAGATTCTCTCAACAGCTTTTTCATTAGCTCTCTATTATACCAGGTTTATCTTGTGATTCATAGTCACCCTGGCAGGATACCTTCTGGCTTAGAGAGTCTCCCAACTGCCCTATGATTTGTAGCCCTCACTAATTAGTGCCTGCTATTTTACCAGCTGAAGAAATAGCTCTGATTGGCAAAACTTGTCCACAAGTGGCATTTCCAGTCTTAGAATAGAATGGGACTGTTTTAGTCAGAATAGTGATGAGCTAGGAGTTCTTTAAAGACTGCTTTATATGCTCACTGCCTTACCAGTTTTCTTTCACCTGAGCAAACCTCATTCGTTTGTGTTTCCATTTTACTGACATCAATTCACAGAGGAATAGCCGATCAACCATTTTGGATACATAAGATGTCAGCTGGCTAATAATCTGGAATCTGCAGATGTAGGGAGGTCAATGTCACGGACCTTTCCAACACTGATGAATTTCTAATGTCCAGGAAAGGACTTCTTCTGAATAAAAAATTATCTTATGCAGTCTTAAGAAGCAAATTCTTCCTATTAGTCGTGAGTATCTCTTCTTGTAGAAAATACCATTCCTTAAAGTAAAAAAACATTTCTTTAAAACTGAATACAAAACATTTCAAGCAAGAACAATACGCAAGTTAGCAGAAAACTCTATAATAACATCCTGGGGTAAACTCATTTTCTAAAAGATCAAATAAAGAAAGTGTTCTGTATAACAAGAGATTCAGCAAGATAAATTGTGAAGCTATACCGAGCTGCATTAAAACTAATTTAATCTGTGCAAATAAATAAATATGGTGGATACCGAGAGTGAATACAAGTTGATGAATAATTTTCATTATAACACAAAACAAATCAGCTATATGTGTACTTCGCCTTAAAAATAAGAAAAGGTTACTTTAACTGACGTTGTAAATTAATCACGCTGACTTTACTTCTTCAGGACGTATTTCCAAGATGACTGACTCCCTCAAAATGACATTCCACACTGACTGACTCACTCAGGATGACATTCCACACCGACTAAATCCAGCTTTACTGAGTTACACATATTCAAACCTAAAGGAGGTTGTAACATTCAAATTTCAACTGGTATTGTTGTCGACCTTCATACACAAGGTGTAGCTTTACAAACCACTAATGAACAGATTACGTGTTATCTCCAAGGGAATGACACGGAACAGAGGTACTTAAATTGAAACTAACTTGACTTAGCTTATAAAAAGCAGTTCATACCTAGAAAAATCAAATTTTTGAAAAACTGTACATAGAATTACGTAGGTATAAGATGCATGGTATACTTATGTACCATAAAACCATAACAGTTGTTGTTCATACAAGTTGATAATATTCTCAACCATTAATGTGTTTGTCATATTACAGCTCGCCTGATGAAACCCAATATTGGACGAAAAGCTGCATCAATGAGCATAAGAGGATGGCATAAATAAGGAACACTTCTTTAAAATTATTTCGCTTATAAGTTCTTAGGATTGCTGATATAATTTTCTCTCGTTGACATTACGGTTGATTGACCTGTTCGTGGAATAACAGGATTAGTCTTCTCGTTCTTCTGACTGATGACCGAAGTAAATACAATAACAACAATATATAACTGGTGTTAATATAAATTAATAACTTGTGTTACTAATTCTTGTCCTAATTTTTATTTGTAAATGATTGATGTCGAAACATGTAAGAATTACACTTCATTAATTTAATATAGCTGATATCATAACGACTGCAGTTAGTGCAGTTTGCTAATTGAAATGAAGTCTCAACCCTGATATTGGAAGAAAGGCCTCTTTGGCCTTGAATATGGCAGATATAGTGTGGTTTTATATGTTTATGCATTGTCCTTTACTTTATCTCGCAAGATCATTCAGTTACGTATTTAATAACGATACTGTAAATATTTGATTACGTTCAGAAACTTTCCCCTGTATCATTATTTGTGTCCCCCACTGGTACAGCGGTAAGTCTTCGGATTTACAACGCTAAAATCAGGGACTCGTTTCCCCTCAGTGGACTCAGCGGATAGCCCGATATGGCTTTGCTATAAGAAAAAACATACACACAGACACTATCATTGTTTGTAGCTCTCTAAAGTAAAGATAGAAAATGTTAACAAAGTGAATATTGTATAGTTATAATATATATTTAGTTTATTGTTGTGTACCAACAACTGTTGATAGAAGTCTCAACTTCTGAACGTGAATATCACAGCCAAGAAAACGTTAAAGTTTCATATATATATATATGCATGCCTTTGCTTTATATATATAAATTCAGTATCCGTTATTTATTATTTCTTGGAATTTTTGTTTTTCTTTGCGTTTTCTCCTACAGTTTTCTCTTCTTTATTATGATTTGCATCTCCTTTGTATCTCACTGTTTTAAGTAGTATATATACAGTATAAGTAGTGTATATATATATATAATATAAGCAGTACATCCCCCGCTAGTGCAGCGGATAGTCTACGGATTTACAACGCTAAAATAAGGGGTTCGATTCCCCCTCGGTGGACTCAGCAGATAGCCGGAGGTGGCTTTGCTAAATGAAAACAGACACACAAAAGTAGTGTAAAAATACACACACACACATATATACATCATAATAGTAAAGTGTGAAAAACGTTACAGCCAAAGAGTAGTCAAACCTGTGAAACCGGTTCTCCAGGAATGTATGTACTTTTAGATGAGTTTACAAGTTGAAAGGAAAAATAAAATGAATTGTTACATGTAAATATCTGGAAGCTAGACTATGAAGTATATGTAAATAGTCTTAACAAATAACTCTGTACACGTACGTCATGCATACGTAAATAACTTTTTTCTATATTTCTCTTCACTTGAACGTTAAAATTTTTATCAATCATATTTTAATAAAAGTATTGCTTGAAACACCTGTTTGGTTTCTATAATTATGTACGTATATATTTCGTTCTTTGTAAATGTCAAAAAGTATGTTAATCATTAACTTCTAGCCATTATTTATAATTATTCCCTTCTTATAACTCATAACTCTTTATAAATTATTCTTTTCTTTTTATTATTTTTAGGGTGAACGTACATTTGTAGTTTTGTTTCCGCTATTTACCGCATAAACATTTCTGTCAGTCACTGTGATATTATAATATAATATTTCTTTTTTAGTAACAATTTAAACAAGTTATGCATTCCGAAATAAATATCTTTAAAGTTCACGAATTTTGCTTTTGCTATTGCAGAATTGCATTTTATGTTTAATTATAATCTTTACGATCAAACCGATTTCGTAGCTTTGGTTCTTAGGTTGGATCTTTCTTTAGGTAACATTTTTTCTTTCTTTTCAAGAAAAACAATGGTCTGACGATTGCCCATGGTCACTTAAATCGTTATATCATCAGAGATATTTAGATGATACTTTTAATACTTTACCAAAATAATGTTCTTCAGATTTTAGATTACCTAAACAACAAGAACAGTAGAATCAAATTTGTTAAATATCGGCAAGATAACTACCTTTCATTTCTGGATACTTTTGTGTATAGTTGTGGCAGTAACTTTGAACGTGAAGCTTATCACAAGAAAACATTTATTGAACTTTATTTTAATTTTTCAACTTGCGGTACCAACCAAGTTTAAAGAAAATTTAGTGAAGATTTCAGTTCATCGTTCTCACAAAATCTCGAGATTCATGAAAGTTTTGCATAAGGAACTTTAAAACATCAGAACTTTTCAAAGCAAAAATACCAATCCTGTTTATTTGAATAAAGGAATATTTCGTGATTGTTTGAAAAAACGAAACTCTGGTAATATTTCGACGTAAACAAGTAAAATGTTGAGGTTACATACTGTAATCTTGCCAAATATGGTAGTGTATACTTTGTGTGTTAAAAAACAACTAAGTACATTACTTCGTAGAGTTTATCTGAAAGCAAATGCGATGCATTGTTAAACCTGGATATCATCTGCTTTTTTTTTTCATATATAAAAATCGTATGTCTTCATTGACAATATCAAACGTACATCAACTCATGTGTCCTCATGCACGCAAGGTTACATCGTATGTCTTCATTGACAATATCAAACGTACATCAACTCATGTGTCCTCATGCAAGCAAGGTTACATCAGTTCCACTACAAGACAACTGCTAACGTGAGTGAAAGGATATGCAAAGTTAAAACCATCATATAGGTCGAGTGTATTGAAACATGCACTAGGTGAATGTGACATAAACATCCATTCAAATTATTTCTAAATCTTAGACAAAGGTCAATGAGGGATATAGCTTCCAAATCCAATACTTTACTCATTTACAAACTGAATCTGAACTGAAATAGGTTAGTTCGGCTTGTAAAGTGTTACTTACCTCGTAACTTAAAATAAAATAATCTATTTTTATTATTTTATTCACGTTAATTGCGAAGAAGATATATAAAGCATTCTTGTATAATGATATCAAACAAATCGGTGCTGCCAAAATTAAAAAAACGAAACTACTATATATTTTTGTTACACAATTTTATCATTATATATAAAATATGCACGCTTATCACGCTCTTTCTCAATTAAAATAGGCAGCTATTTTGATTTATTCTTAACATTATATACCTCTAGAACAGGTCTGTAAAACTGTAGTTATCAGCTTTGCCTACTTTTGATTCTAAACACGCAATATTTCTAGAATATTTCGAAATTGTCAGTACCTCTAGTCTTTGTCCAGCAATAAAAAAATAAAAAAGAAATTAGTTCAAGTATTCCTTTTCAAGGTAGTATGACTGTGTAAAGAAATTTACACTCCACAAATAAATCTTGATAAAAACAGTGTTTAACATTATATAGTAAATTTTGTTGTTACGTCACGGCCCAAAAAGTATAGAGAATTGTCAGTATAACAGAGATTTCACATGAAAGTTTCATATGACGTTGGTTGGATTCTCCGTCAAATTGCTACAGACTTGAAATTCTCCCTAAACATTGTCAAGTACAACCTATATCATAAGACCGAGATAGATAAATCTGAAGATTTTCGTTTATGCAGCCTTCAGGGCAGAAGGAAGGTTGTTACTGATCTCAAGCATGAAATAAACGACCATGTACCAAGTGACAGAAATGTGTGCACAGATCTACAGTATCGAGAAGCCTTAACAGTTATGGAATATTTGGTCGTGTAACAATTAAAAAACTTTTACTTCGATCTCCAAATATTTTCAAGAGACTGAAATATGCTAAAAAGCACAAAACTGACTGTTGATGATTGGGAAAAGGTGTTGTGGATGGATAAGTACAAGTTTGAAATATTTGGTTCGAAGTGTAGGTTGCACCTCCGGCAGGAAAAAAGGTGAAATATATTTATCTCAATGCATAGCACATACCATGAAGCATGGGGGAGGCAGCAAGATGGCTTGGGGTGTTTCTTCTGCTAAGGCGACAGATGATATTTGCAAAATAGAGGAAATAATGTACTAATGCAAGTACCATCACATAATATCCTTTTTGATATACCTAGCGGTTTGTGTATCATTGGTAAAGGATTCCACTACCAAGAAATAATGATCCGAAACATTCATTCAGCCTATGCAGAAATTACTTAGTCTAGAACTTAGCTGCTATAGTTATTCAGATGAAGCAATGGCCCCAACAGAACCGTAATATCAACCGAGTTGAGTAGATCTGGCATTTCATAGATAAAAACTTAACAAATCAAAAGCTACTTCCAAAGGAACTTTTTGGGGGTGTATTAGAGACATTGGGAGTAAACTTTGATTAAATACGTTGTAACAATGCCTGAAATACTGCTTGCAGTTATTAAAACAAAAAGGGTACACAAAATATTAACTATTTGCAGAACTCAAACAATTTCATTGAGTTTATGTTGTACTAAATATGAGGATTAATAATATTTTGATGTTTCAACTATGATTTACCTTCCATTGTTTTTTGAAAGTATCCTGAAATCTAATTTTTCAATATGTCCTGGAACATTTGCACAGTACTGTATGCATATAAACATGTGTCTGGCCTGGTGGTTATTAAGGTGTTTGATACACTATCTCAGGGTCACGAGCTCGAATTCCAGCATTTTTAAAATTCATTATGTGGAAGAACTTTTGGTATAAGATTTTCCAAGGTGAAACCTCTGAAAATTATCAGGGGGGGGGGCTCAGAAGCATTAGGTTCTTCTCGCCCCTCTCGTTATGGAAGCGTGGACGGTACCTAAATTTTATAGTTTTAGCTTAATTAAAGAAGATTTTGTTGACGTGGCAGACTTGAAGTTTCTTTAAATAAGGGTGAACCAGAATTCACAAATCAAACGGCTCCTGTAGAACGTAGGGTTCTTCAGGGGAACAGGGATCTATAAGTTTAAAACTAGATAATTTTGCTATGTTTGTTGGGAGAAAAGCGTCCCTCAAAAACTCACTTTCACGCTCTAGGCATACTTTCCTGGTCTCTAGACCATGTCCTGGAAAAATCTGGAATGAATAGGAATGTTGGTAGGAGAAATGTCGAGGGTGATAATTATTACATTAGCTTCTCAGGAGATAGTTACAGTCGGGACATTGAATGCTTGGAAAAGAATGGTCATATTTGTCGTCGTCATTGTAATCATTATAGTAGGTTGGGTCGAAAGGGGAATAGCCTTCAAAAGTTGTAGGGTCAGAAGGTATA